>NW_017681538.1:5128-5667 GCF_001879085.1 Nicotiana attenuata
CGTGTCAGGACGTCGCAGGACATGGCCATGGCACGTGTCAGGACACGTGTCAGGACGTGTCAGGACGTCGCAGGACATGGCCATGGCACGTGTCAGGACGTGCCAGGACGTCGCAGGACATGGCAGGGCGTGGCCATGGCACGTGTCAGGACGTCGCGGGACATGGCCATGGCACGTGTCAGGACGTCGTAGGACATGACAAAGGCACGTGTCAGGATGTCACAGTACATGGCAGGTCATGGCCATGGAACGACTCAGGACGTGTCAGGACGTCGCAGGACATTTCAAGGCGTTGCCATGGCATGTGTCAGGACGTCGCAGGACATGGCAGGTCATGGCCATGGTACGACTCAGGACGTGTCAAGACGTCGCAGGATATGGCAGGGCGTGGCCATGGCACGTGCCAGGACGTCGTAGGACATGGCCATGGCACGTGTCAGGACGTCGCAGGCATGGCCATGGCTACGACGCAGGACCGTGTTAGGACGTCGACTAGGACGACTTGGGCTAGGGCCTTGGCCGATGGCACGTGTCAGGAC
>NW_017681538.1:9145-11159 GCF_001879085.1 Nicotiana attenuata
AAAAAGTAAGTGTGATTTGCTACCGAACTTTGTGTTCGCTGAAACACTGGGGTTTGAAGTACCACTACACCAGTGTGTAATTCGTTCTATCCTGGGAGGAAATAATCCATAACCTTGGGTACTAGGAGGGGATTAAATTCCTTAAGGAAACACTGTGAATTCAGTGGGCTCGAATTGGTTTTATGTCATTTCTGTTTATGTTCATTTCTGTTTATACTCATTTATATTTCCAGAATTATTTTACAAATACAGTCTACTAACAGTCGCTTGCGAGGACGAGGCCTATGCCAAGGGTGATGTGCCAATACCATATCGCAAGTAGAGGTTTTTTCGTGCGTCGCTTGCGAGGCCGAGGCCTATGCTGAGGGCGATGTGCCAATACAATGTGGCAAGTAGAGGTTTATCGGGGCGTCGCTTGTGTCGCCGAGGTCTATACTGAGGGCGATGTGCCAATACAATATCGCAAGTAGAGGTTTATCAGGGCGTCACTTGTGTTGCCGCAATATGGCAAGTAGAGGTTTATCGGGGCGTCGCTTGTGTCGCCGAGGCCTATGCCAAGGGCGATGTGCCAATACAGTATCGCAAGTAGAGGTTTATCGGGGCGTCGCTTGTGTCGCCGCAATGTCGCAAGTAGAGGTTTATCGGGGCGTCGCTTGTGTCGCTGAGGCCTATGCCAAGGGTGATAAGCCGATACAATGTCGCAAGTAGAGGTTTATCGGGGCGTCGCTTGCGTTGCCGCCTATACCGAGGGCGGTGTGCTAATACAATATCACAAGTAGAGGTTTTACGGGGGGTCGCTTGCGAGGACGAGGCCTATGCCAAGGGCGATGTGCCAATACAATGTCGCAAGTAGAGGTTTTTCGGTGCGTCGCTTGCGAGGCTAAGGCCTATGCTGAGGGCGATGTGCCAATACAATGTTGCAAGTAGGGGTTTATCGGGGCGTCGCTTGTGTCGCCGAGGCTTATGCCAAGGGCGATGTTCCAATACAATATCTCAAGTAGAGGTTTATCGGGGCGTCGCTTGTGTCGCCGTAATGTGGCAATTAGAGGTTTATCGGGGTGTCGCTTGTGTCACCTAGGCCTATGCCAAGGGCGATGGGCCAATACAATGTCGCAAGTAGAGATTTATTGGGGCGTCGCTTGTGTCGACGCAATGTCGCAAGTAGAGGTTTATCGGGGCGTCGCTTGTGTCGCCGAGGCCTATTCCAAGGGCGATGTGCCGATACAATGTCGCAAGTAGAGGTTTATCGGGGCATCGCTTGTGTCGCCGAGGCCTATGCCGAGGGCGATGTGCCAATACAATATCGCAAGTTAAGGTTTTTTGGGGCGTCGCTTGCGTCGCCGAGGCCTATGTCAATGGCCCGAGGTCGGACATGGCAGGGCGTGGCCATGGCAGGACTTTGCCATGACACGAGTCAGGACGGCGCAGGACGTGTCAGGACGTCGCAGGACATGGCTATGGCACGTGTCAGGGCGTCGCAGGACATGGCACGGCGCAGGACGTGGCAGGACATGTCTGGACGTCGCAGGACATGGCAGGGCGTGGCCATGGCACGGCGCAGGACGTGGCAGGACATGTCAGGGTGTCACAGGACATAGCCATGGCACGTGTCACGGCGTCGCAGGACGAGTCAGGACGTCGCAAGACATAGCCATGGCACGTGTCAGGGCATCGCAGGACGAGTCAGGGCGTCGCAGGACATAGCCATGGCATGTGTCAGGGTGTCGCAGGACGAGTCTGAACATCGCAGGACATGGCAGGGCGTGGCCATGGCACGACTCAGGACGTGCCAGGACGTCGCAGGACATGGCAGGGCGTGGCCATGGCACGACTCAGGACGTGCCAGGACGTCGCAGGACATGGCAGGGCGTGGCCATGGCACGTGTCAGGACGTCGCGGGACATGGCCATGGCACGTGTCAGGACGTCGCAGGACATGACCAAGGCAGTGTGTACAGGATGGTCACAGGTACATGGCAGGTCATGGCCATGGACGACTCAGGACGTGTCAGGAC
>NW_017681539.1:0-701 GCF_001879085.1 Nicotiana attenuata
ATTGAAATTGTGACTGAACCCATAAGGCTGCCTACGTATCCCCTCTTAAACGGGAATCAGGTCAGACGTAATTCAAATTACATCATATAAGGAAAGTATGAAAATTACACATAGTATCGCTTGACTGCATCCGAATTGATTGGTTTTGGCCAAACTTCTCCATCCATTTCTGCAAGTATAAGGGCTCCTCCTGTTAGAACTCGGTGAACCATGTATGGACCTTGCCAGTTGGGAGAGAATTTCCCTTTGGCTTCATCTTGATGCGGGAAAATTTTCTTTAACACCAGCTGCCCTGGTGTGAACTGTCTCGGCTTGACTCTTTTGTTGGAGGCTCTGGACATTCTATTCTGATAAAGCTGACCATGACATACTGCATTCATTCTTTTTCCATCTATAAGAGTTAGCTGCTCGTAACGACTTTTCACCCACTCTGCGTCGTCGAGCTCAGCTTCTTGTACGATCCTCAAGGAAGGAATTTCTACCTCGGCGGGAATGACGACTTCTGTACCATAAGCCAGCATATAGGGAGTTGCCCCGGTTGATGTGCGAACTGTGGTGCGGTGCCCCAATAAAGCAAATGGTAGCTTCTCGTGCCACTGTTTATGCTTCTCTATCATTTTCCTTAGTATCTTCTTGATGTTCTTGTTGCCGGCCTCTACGGCTCCGTTCATATGCGGTCTGTAGGCTGTAGAATTCTTGTG
>NW_017681539.1:3847-6000 GCF_001879085.1 Nicotiana attenuata
CTTCTGCCTCCTATTGCTGGGATAGTCTGGCGACTGTATATGGGATTGCTACCGTCGCCGTGAATGATCACCTCTTGGTGGTTCCACTCAAACTTCACTACCTGATGTAGTGTTGATGCTACAGCCCCAGCGGCATGAATCCACGGTCGTCCCAACAACAAATTGTAAGATGCTGGCACGTCTATCACTTGAAAGTCAACATCGAACCAAGTAGGCCCCATTTGCAAACACAAGCTAATTTCCCTAATGGTGGACCTTTGAGAACCGTCGAAAGCTTTGACGTTGATGGCCCTGTCCTTGATTTTATGCAGCCCTTTTCCCAATGTCCTGAGTGTTACCAACGGACAAATGTTGAGACTGGACCCTCCATCGACCAGGATCCTGGTGATAAAATAATCTTCGCACTGCATGGTGATGTGCAATGCCTTGTTGTGACTCAACCCCTCTAGCGGCAGCTCATCTTTATGAAAAGTGATCTTGTGACTTTCCAGTACCTGGCCTACCATGTTTGCCATCTCTCCGCCAGTGATGTTACTTGGTACATATGCCTCACCCAACAATCTTAGCAAGGCATTCTTGTGTTCATCGGAACTTTATAGCAAAGCAAGGATAGAAATCTGTGCCGGTTTTTTGTTCAGTTGATCAATGACTGAGTATTCTTTGGCTTGTATCTTCGTCCAGAGGTCGTCGGGCCCAGTTTCAGTGATGGTTGGCCGAATAGAGGCCTTGCTTAACTCAGCCAAATGTTCTGAGGTATAAACCTTACCGGTTCTTGTCATACCCTGTGCCGCAACGGCTTCCCCGAACATGACCTTCCCCTTTCGTCTGGCTTCGGCTGTGTAGTCCCATGGTATAGCCTTTGTATAGAACGGTGTTATGGCTGACATTGCCACTGGAATTGGCGTGGCTATCTTTACCCCGAACGGAGCAGGCCTCTTAGGCGGTAAAACTGCAACTTCAAAAGGTGTAGGTGCGTTTGCTGGCGACATAAACTCAACTTCAATCGGCGATGGCGTCTTTGCAGAGGATGGTGCTTCAAACTCGAGTGGCATGGACATGTTTACCTCGGCGTCCCTAGAGGGCTGAATCTGGACCACAATCGGATTAAGGGTGACTACTGGCTTCTTTGGATCATCGCTTCTGTGATTAAACCAATTGATCCCTTGGGGTCCCAGTCGTCCTCTATTTCGATCATGTGAACACCTCCGCCATTGTGGTCTGGCAGAGGGTTATTATGGACATTCGGAGCAGGTTCCTTTGCTACAATGATCTGGTTATCAATCAAAGTCTGGATCTTATCCTTCAAAGAGTGGCATTCATCAATGGTATGTCCTTTCATGCCGGAATGGTATGCACAGGATTTATTTGTGTTGACCCACTGAGAAGGGTTTTCAGGTGTTATAGCAGGGATAGGGGTGACATAACCAACAGCTTTGAGCCTTTCGTACAGCTGGTCACTTGGTTCCGCAATGGCGGTATACTGTTTGGGAGGTCTGCGGTCAAAATTTGGTCGAGGTCTAGGGAAGTTTTGACGTGGGGGAGGTGATTGATAGTGGGATGGTTGGGTGTTGTAGGCTTGGTAAACATGTGCTGGTTGGGAGTATTTAGGTGAAGGGCTAATATGCGGGAGGTGGAGCTGACTGATAAGTGGGTGGGGGAGTATGGTAAGAGGGCAAGGGTGCTTGGTAATTTGGAGTGGTTGATATGTGAGTGGAGGCATTGGATAGGTCTGGTATTTGATAGGGGATTTGGTCCTCTGTGCAACCATTACAGCTGCTACGTCCCTTTTCTTAGACGTACCACCAGATTGTAAAGCCTTATTGGTAGCTTGCAAGGCTTCAAAGTTCGTAATCATACCACTCTTGATGCCTTCCTTGATCCTTTCTCCTAACTTAATGATATCAGAGAATTTATGATTCTCGATCAGCATCAGTCTCTCATAATACTGTGGGTCTTGGGCCCGAACGAAGAATTTGTTCATTTGCTCTTCTTGCAAAGCAGGCCTAACCTTAGCGGCTTCTGATCTCTATCGAGTAGCATACTCACGGAAGGTCTCTGTGGGTTTCTTCTTCAAGTTTTGAATATAGAACACATCTGGTGCATTCTCTGTGTTGAACCTGAATCTGTCCATAAAATCAGACGCCATGCTTACC
>NW_017681539.1:10246-11159 GCF_001879085.1 Nicotiana attenuata
TAAAGCGCGGAATGGTCTCGTTTACTTATTGCATGCTATTACCCGCCCCAGTCCTATCAGTCCCGGAGGTACTTGGGACTACTAATCCTAAAGGGAGGAGATGTTGGGCTTATTTGTGGTTTCAAAAGGTAAAAATACTAAGGCGACAAACAAACACATATAGCAAGTTTGGGGAAGCATAAAAACAAATAAAAGGCTCAGACAAACCTCCTTTAAACCAAAGAAAGCACATAGTTTAGCATGTCTTGCACGTACTGTTTAAGGTCTAATTAAACTTAAAAGGTTTGAGGCAGACTGATTTATTACATAGTTCAGATAAGAAGCCCGAAGCAGGCCTACCTATTGGTTGTAGCTAGTAAAACCTGACTCAGTTTATAAGTTATCATATGGCTTGCCTAAGTGATAGACGAAAACCTATGGGCATGATATCTACAGATTTCAGAAACAAGAATATGAACTGATTACATACTGATTTAAGAAAAGTTGCCAGTTAAAAGCGAGTTTTAGAAGTGCACAAGTTCTGCCATTGGTAATACATTATTACTACTAGTTTTGGACTTATAAACGAGTGAGGTGATTCAGATTTCGTTAAAGCTCCTATAGGCATACTTTCTATGCGTTTGTTCACTTTAGAACACACTTTATAGACATAGTAAAAATGCAGAAACCCTATAGGCATGACGTCTAAATGCTGGGTTTTATATGAACATGACATCTAATTGTGTTTGGTTATTAAGACCTATAAACATGTTTGCCTAGTGAGAAGTGGATATGCAAGAATCAGAAAGGACCTATAGGCATATTCTCTACATGCATATGCATCATATAGACATGGTATCTATACATGAGAGTGCAGAAATCCTATAGACATGTTATCTACGTATGAGAATGTTGAAATTAGAAAAATCCTATA
>NW_017681540.1:0-5565 GCF_001879085.1 Nicotiana attenuata
CACGCCTGCAGCTACTTGAACAAGATAGAAGTAACCAGTTTCCATTTGTGTTTATTCTTATTCTAGTTCAATTGTAGTAGGTGATTTAAAACTTGTACCTTTCCAGCTTTCATAGAAGCAATTGTATTAGGTACTTTGAGTATTCAAGTTAGAGTTAACTTGAAAGTGTCGCAACAGTTGAGGTTGTGTGCCATACTGGGATTAGAGTTAATCCTTAGATTTACAAGAGTTTTGTAAATGCTGCTTTCGGCTCATTGAGTTTAGTGGATGTTTGGGAAAATCCTACTGAGTAGTAGGTCGTGGTTTTTTTCACCTTTTGAGCTAGGTGTTTTCCACGTAAAAATCCTTGTGTTCTTTTATTTTCTGTATTTTAATTCCGCAAACAGTAGTAGTTAGAACACCTAGAAGAACCAGGTTCTTCTAGATCGAAAATTGGGTACCACATAAATAACTAGAATAAGAATAAATACAATGGAACTGGTTCTTCTATCTTGTTCAAGTAGCTGCAGGCGTGCACACTCAATCTCACATAAATTGCTTGCAAAATAGCCTTGCTCTTTTGCTCTCAATTTTGCTTAACTTCAGCGTATGTGCCTGCCTGTAAAAGAGAACAACTCAGTTATTTATTAGATTAGTAATTAGAGTTGGATTGTAACTCAATTTCTGATCCTCCATTGAGTTTGAGTCCTAGACCAATCCAAACTCCAACCCTTATCCGGATGTGTTCTCTTCTTATAAGGAGACATCTTCTCCTTATCCCATATGCAATCTTTTCGATCAGGTCAGAAGATATTGCTGCTTGATCCCCAAGGACTTATCTTCTTCACGTGCATCTCATGTGCATGGGCCATAACAACTGTGTCTCCTAAGATGGACACGGTCCTTCACTGAGTTCATTTGTCATTCTTCAAAACTTCAATTGATCTTGGGCCAACAAATTCCCCCTTTTTGATGATGACAAACTCTGTGCTTGTACTGATCAGAGAACCTGTGGAACTCAGCTAAAATATCATCACTTGAAAACTTTAACTTATCATTAAGGGCCAGATTTAATTAGGTTATAAACATCACTGTTCAGAAAAATATTTTTTTTTAAGCACAATACACAATATCTTCCCCCTTTTGGCATCATCGAAAAGTTGCATAAACATGTGAATCCCAGAATATTAATCATTACTCATGGCCACTGGGGCAACTGCAAGTGAAAGCATGCTTTAGTTAATCAAAAATCAACTTGACAAATATAACTATTAAGAGCAGAATCATCATAAAACAAGAGAAATGCAAATTGTCATTGATAAGGCAGTGCTTCTACAAGACAGTCCACAAAAAGAAAGAACAAAAACAACCAACCATAAGCAAAAACAAGAAAAATCCCTAATCCGGGTCACTGGGGGTTAACTGAACTGGTTTAGAACAAGGACAAATAGGGCTAAGGCTTTGAAGAACTAGAGGGTTGGTATTGGAGTAAGTTAAGCATTGTTTATAGCATCTCTTCACTCTTTTCTTTCTCTTTTGCTAGTTCTGCTTTCAGCCCATTCCTTTCTTCTTCCAACTCAGCCACACGAGCCTGAAGCCTAGCAATCTCGGCATCTTTGGTCCCACATTCTTGAACCAAAGCCCTACCCTTGCTATTCACTGGAGTCTTCACTGATAAACCAGGTTCAATAGGGGCTACACTTAGCAGATAGTCACAGGCCTGGAGAGTCTTGATTCCAAAGTGCTCCTTACTGGAGGCCATTTCCCATTTCTTCAAAGGAACGTTCAGCCTGTCCAGTACAGTTGTTAAAATGAATCCATAAGGAGTAGCATGAGCCTTTGAACCATTGATGACTCTGTCCAGCAGTTTTACTATGAAAGCAGGCCAATTAATCTGCTTACCCCTCACAAGACACTCCATGAGAACCAGGTCCATATAATTTGCAGTGTGCCTCCTCTCCTGTCTAGGCAGCAGACACTTGTTCACAAACTCAAAGATCACTTTATGTTTTGGCTTCATTTGACTCTTTTGAACAAATCTTGCTTCAGGCACCTCTTAAGCATCCTCTGTATCACAGAAGTTCCTGGTGATTTGGAGTGTTGTGGGTAGATCATCTAGACAAGGTCACCTTTGCCTGGTGTAATCATCATAGCCCTCACTTGGAATGTCTAGAATCCTGCCCAATTCAGGTGCATCAAACTTCACCTTCACACATTTCACCACACTGGTCACTAGCCCATTTTTCACAGAACCATTTGCCATGAATTCAATCAGCTCTCTTCTGGCTAGTCTTCCATCCATATGAAGTGTCCTTCCAACCCTGTGCAGCTAAAACATCCAACAACCTAAGCATGCCTGGCTCCTCCAGGTCTTTCAGCAACCTACCCTTCAATATCTTCCTTCTGCTAAAAATAACAAAACAATCTTGCTCTTGTTCAGACTCCTCCTCTTCTTCTTCTCCACTCCACTCTTCATCTTCTTCTTCAGTAATTTTCACTTGTTTTCCCTTTACTGCAGGCCTAGTTCTTCTAGCCAAAGAAGGTTCAGTAGGTACAGCTTTTGAAGACTTCTTTGCAGGAGTCTTGGTTCTTTTTGGTTTCTCAGTGGGAACCTCCACAGTTTTACCTCTCTCTTGATGGACCAGTTCCATCTCCTCCTCCTCTTCTTCAGCAGCCTCAGAACTTTCTACTACCCTTTCTTTTCCCTTTTCCTTCTTCTTTTTCTTACTCTTCTCTAATGCTTCCTGCAGTTCTGCTTCACTTTGCCTTACTTTGCTCCTTGTAGCTCTTCCTCTAGGTACAGAAGTAGCAGCAGTCTTGGGAGATGTTACTTTGCTTTTCTTTGAGGGTTCAGAAGCAACTGGGGTCCTTTGTGAAGACGCCTTGCGCTTCTTTGGGTCATAACTGGCCCGTACTTTCTTTAGCATATCTGCTAAAGTCTCATCCACATAAGAACCTTGTTCTTCTTGTTGCTTACTCATTTGAACAAGTCCCTCAGCAGCCTCTCCTGATCCGCTTCCCCCTGATTTTAAGCCACCTTCTTCTCCTCCACCACAAATAGCAAGAACCTCTCCTCTCTTTTTCTTTCTCCTCCTATTAGACTCAGCCCCTTCAGCATTTTTCACAGAACCCACCAACACAAACCTACTATCTTCCTTCTCTAATACATCAGAAAATACATAACAGGTGTTTACCTCACCTGGGGTTTCTTGACTCTTGTCATTATCAGAAGACCCGGGTTCTTCTCCTTCACTAGCGGAGATGAACTTTTCATACTCAGAGCTTGAGTCAGATTCTTCCGCTGAAACCTCTTTCCTTTGACTGGCCTTTAATTTCTCATTCAAGATTTTTCTGAGAGAGCCGGATGCTACAGTTTTTCTGGCTAACATCTTTTGCCGGCGAAATCTGGGTTTTGGGGTTTCAACTGTAGGTGTTGATGATGAAGTATTAGGGGAAACAGGTGGGGGAGTTCCAGGATTGTCTTGAGGATTAGTCATGGCGGAGAATTTCTGGAAATCTTTTGGGAATTTTTGGAGAAGAAAGGGGTTTTTCAGAAGTATTTGAGATGTGAATGACGGTTGTGAGTGATGAGAGAAGGTGTGGAGTGTATTTAAAGAGGGATCGTGATTAAGCCTGTAACGGCAGCCTTTTCAGGATTCAATTAGGAGTCTAATCAAATTAGAATTCCGGTCTCTTTAGAGATTAATGAGTGACACTAGTTTTTAGGAAACAATCCTGTTTTAGTTAGACTCCTAGGATAATGAAATTGGTTCAATGCTCAACGGATAGAATTTCTGAAAGTTTGGTGTAATTAGGACTTCTTCTCATGATTGGTAATTTTATCTTTCTAATTGTGCAAAGTATAGAAACATACCTGAACTTTCTCATGAGCATATACTGATGAACCAGGTTCTTCAAGTAAAACTTCTCTTGATCATGCCTCAAATGTCAAAATAGAAAAACTTTGCAAGAGATTAAAGATTCATATAAACACATGTCACAGGAGTATACTAATTAAAGTATGAGACTGAGTAAGAATTAGTCTAGATATTTACATTGAATTAAGAACTCCTAACCAATATATTTTTTTTTTCATTTTTCAATTTTTTTTTCATTGTGCATTCTGAACTGAACCTTTTAGGTGATCTTAATCATCCCTAATTCCAACCTGTTCCTTTCAAAGTTTTCTCTACTCAGTGCTTTAGTGAAGATGTCAGCTATTTGTTTATCAGTAGCACAAAATTCTATGGAGATTAACCCTTTCTCATAGTTATCTCTTAAGAAGTGGTGTCTAACATCTATGTGCTTGGTCCTTTTATGATGAACGGGGTTCTTTGTCATACTTATAGCACTAGTGTTATCACAAAATATTGGAATACATCCCACTTCAATTCCAAAGTCTACCAGCTGTTGTTTGATCCATAGCAATTGAGCACAACAAGAGGCAGCAGCAACATATTCAGCCTCAGCAGTAGACAGGGCTACTGAATTTTGCTTTTTGGTAGCCCATGACACTAGACATGACCCCAGGAAATGTGCCATACCTGAAGTACTTTTCCTGTCCACTAAGAAACCTGCATAATCAACATCAGCATATCCTACCAGATCAAAATTACTACCTTTGGGATACCAAAGACACAAATCTGTGGTGCCTTTAAGATATCTCAGTATCCTCTTGACAGCAGTCAAATGTGACTCCTTTGGATTTGCCTGGAAACGAGCACAAAGTCCTACACTGAAAACAATGTCAGGTCTGCTAGCAGTAAGATACAAAAGTGAACCAATCATACCCCTATACAACTTTTGATCAACTGATGAACCAGGTTCATCAACATCTAATTTAGTGGCAGTTGCAATAGGTGTATCTATTTCTTTGGAGCCCTCCATTTTAAACTTTTTGATTAGTTCTTTTGTATACTTCTGCTGATGGATCATGGTCCCATTTGGACTTTGTTTGATTTGCAAGCCTAGGAAGAAATTTAGTTCACCCATCATACTCATTTCAAACTCACTTCCCATTAATTTTGCAAAGTCCTTACTCAACCTCTCAGTAGTGGCCCCAAATATTATGTCATCAACATATATTTGTACAACTAGGATGTCTTTACCTTTTTCCCTTAGGAACAAAGTGCTGTCAATTTTACCTCTTTTGTACCCATGCTCCAGTAGGAATTTTGATAGTCGTTCATACCAAGCTCTTGGGGCCTGTTTGAGCCCATATAGAGCTTTGTCCAGCTTGTACACATGCTCAGGACATTCCTTGCTTTCAAATCCTGGAGGTTGTTTCACAAACACTTCCTCCTTGAGGTAGCCATTTAGGAAGGCACTTTTGACATCCATCTGATGGAGGGTGAATTCCATATGTGCTGCAAAGGCAATGAGGAGTCTGATTGCCTCTAGTCTTGCAACTGGAGCAAAGGTCTCATCATAGTCAATGCCTTCCTCTTGGCTGTAGCCCTGAACCACCAGCCTTGCCTTGTTTCTTGTAATAGTTCCATCTTCATCAAGTTTGTTCCTGAAGACCCATTTGGTGCCAATGATTGACCTGTCCTTGGGTCTAGGACTAGATGCCAGCTTGACTTCTTT
>NW_017681540.1:5707-11155 GCF_001879085.1 Nicotiana attenuata
GGGTGATTTGTGTGGTACCCAATTTTCGATCTAGAAGAACCTGGTTCTTCTAGGTGTTCTAACTACTACTGTTTGCGGAATTAAAATATAGAAAATAAAAGAACACAAGGATTTTTACGTGGAAAACACCTGGCTCAAAAGGTGAAAAAACCACGACCTACTACTCAGTAGGATTTTCCCAAACATCCACTAAACTCAATGAGCCAAAAACAGCATTTACAAAACTCTTGTAAACCTAAGGATTAACTCTAATCCCTGTGTGGCACACAACCTCAACTGTTGCGACACTTTCAAGTTAACTCTAACTTGAATACTCAAAGTACCTAATACAATTGCTTCTATGAAAGCTGGAAAGGTACAAGTTTTAAATCACCTACTACAATTGAACTAGAATAAGAATAAACACAATGGAACTGGTTCTTCTATCTTGTTCAAGTAGCTGCAGGCGTGCACACTCAATCTCACATAAATTGCTTGCAAAATAGCCTTGCTCTTTTGCTCTCAATTTTGCTTAACTTCAGCATATGTGCATACCTGTAAAAGAGAACAACTCAGTTATTTATTAGATTAGTAATTAGAGTTGGATTGTGACTCAATTTCTGATCCTCCATTGAGTTTGAGTCCTAGACCAATCCAAACTCCAACCCTTATCCGGATGTGTTCTCTTCTCATAAGGAGACATCTTCTCCTTATCCCATATGCAATCTTTTCGATTAGTTCAGAAGATATTCAGAAGATATTGCTGCTTGATCCCCAAGGACTTATCTTCTTCACGTGCATCTCATGTGCATGGGCCATAACAACTGTGTCTCCTAAGATGGACCTGGTCCTTCACTGAGTTCACTTGTCATTCTTCAAAACTTCAACTGATCTTGGGCCAACAAATTCCCTCAATTTGATGATGACAAACTATGTGCTTTTACTGATCAGAGAACCTGTGGAACTCAACTAAAGTATCATCACTTGAAAACTTTAACTTATCATTAAGGGCCAGATTTAATTAGGTCATAAACATCACTATTCAAAAAAATAGTTTTTAAGCACAATACACAATATCTTCCCCCTTTTGGCATCATTGAAAAGTTGCATAAACATGTGAATCCCAGAATATTAATCATTACTCATGGCCACTGGGGCAACTGCAAGTGAAAGCATGCTTTAGTTAATCAAAAATCAACTTGACAAAAATAACTATTAAGAGCAGAATCATCATAAAACAAGAGAAATGCAAATTGTCATTGATAAGGCAGTGCTTCTACAAGACAGTCCACAAAAAGAAAGAACAAAAACAACCAACCATGAGCAAAAACAAGAAAAATCCCTAATCTGGGTCACTGGGGGTAACTGAACTGGTTTAGAACTAGGACAAAGAGGGCTAAGGCTTTGAAGAACTAGAGGGTTGGGATTGGAGTAGGTTGAGCATTGTTTGTAGCATCCCTTCACTCTTTTCCTTTTCTTTTGCTAGTTCTGCTTTTAGCCCATTCCTTTCTTCTTCCAACTCAGCCACACGATCCTGAAGCCTAGCAATCTCAGCATCTTTGGTCTCACATTCTTTAACCAAAGCCCTAATCTTGCTATTCACTGGAGTCTTTACTGATGAACTAGGTTCAACAGGGGCTACACTTAGCAGATAGTCACAAGCCTGGATAGTCTTGATTCCAAAGTGCTCCTTACTGGAGGCCATTTCCCATTTCTTCAAAGGAACGTTCAGCCTGTCCAGTACAGTTGTCAGAATGAATCCATAAGGAGTAGCATGAGCCTTTGAACCATTGATGACTCTGTCCAACAGTTTGACTATGAAAGCAGGCCAATTAATCTGCTTACCCCTCACAAGACACTCCATGAGAACCAGGTCCATGTAATTTGCAGTGTGCCTCCTCTCCTGTCTAGGCAGCAGACACTTGTTCACAAACTCAAAGAGCACTTTATGCTCTGGCTTCATTTCACTCTTTTGAACAAATCTTGCCTCAGGCACCTCTTCAGCATCCTTTGTATCACAGAAGTTCCTGGTGATTTGGAGTGCTGTGGGCAGATCATCTAGACAAGGCCACCTTTGCCTGGTGTAATCATCATAGCCCTCACTTGGAATGTCTAGAATCCTGCCCAATTCAGGTGCATCAAACTTCACCTTCACACCTTTCACCACACTGGTTACTAGCCCATTTTTCACAGAGCCATTTGCCATGAATTCAATCAGCTCTCTTCTGGCTAGTCTTCCATCCATCTGAAGGACCATGTCCTTCCAACCCTGTGCAGCTAAAACATCCAACAACCTAAGCATACCTGGCTCCTCCAGGTCTTTCAGCAACCTCCCCTTCAATATCTTCCTCCTGCTAAAAATAACAAAACGATCTTGGTCCTGTTCAGACTCCTCCTCTTCTTCTTCTCTACTCCACTCTTCATCTTCTTCTTCAGTAATTTTCACTTGTTTTCCCTTCATTACAGACCTAGTTCTTCTAGCCAAAGAAGGTTCAGCAGGTACAGATTTTGAAGACTTTTTTGCAGGAGTCTTGGTTCTTTTTGGTTTGTTAGTGGGAACCTCCACAGTTGTACCTCTCTCTTGATGGACCAGTTCCATCTCCTCCTCCTCTTCTTCAGCAGCCTCAGAACTTTCCACTACCTTTTCTTTTCCCTTTTCCTTCTTCTTTTTCTTACTCTTCTCTAATGCTTCCTGTAGTTCTGCTTCACTTTGCCTTACTTTGCTCCTTGTAGCTCTTCCCCTAGGTACAGAAGTAGCAGCAGTCTTGGGAGATGTTACTTTGCTTCTCTTTGAGGGTTTAGAAGCAACTAGGGTCCTTTGTGAAGACGCCTTGCGCTTCTTTGGGTCATAACTGGCCCCCACTTTCTTTAGAATATCTGCTAAAGTCTCCTCCACAGAAGAACCATGTTCTTCTTGTTGCTTACTCATTTGAACAAGTCCCTCAGCAGCCTCTCCTGATCCGCTTCCCCCTGACTTTAAGCCACCTTCTTCTCCACCACCACATATAGCAAGAACCTCCCCTTTCTTTTTCTTTCTCCTCCTACTAGACTCAGCCCCTTCAACATTTTTCACAGAACCCACCAACACAAACCTACTATCTTCCTTCTCTGCTACATCAGAAAATACAAAACAGGTGTTTACCTCACCTGGGGTTTCTTGACTCTTGTCATTATCAGAAGACCCAGGTTCTTCTCCTTCACTAGCAGAGATGAACTTTTCAGACTCAGAGCTTGAGTCAGATTCTTCAGCTGAAACCTCTTTCCTTTGACTGGCCTTTAATTTCTCGTTCAAGGCTTTTCTGAGAGAGCCGGATGCTACAGTTTTTCTGGCTAACATCTTTTGCCGGCGAAATCTGGGTTTTGGGGTTTCAACTGGAGGTGTTGATGATGAGGTATTAGGGGAAACAGGTGGGGGAGTTCCAGGATTGTCTTGAGGATTAGTCATGGCAGAGTATTTCTGGAAATCTTTTGGGAATTTTTGGAGAAGAAAAGGCGATTATCAGAAGTATTGGAGAAGTGAATGAAGGTTATGAGTGATAAGAGAAGGTGTGGAGTGTATTTAAAGAGGGATCATCATTAAGCCTGTAATGGCAGCCTTTTCAGTGGTCAATTAGGAGTCTAATCAAATTAGAATTTCGGTCTCTTTAGAGATTAATGAGTGACGCTAGTTTTTAGGAAACAATCCCATTTTAGTTAGACTCCTAGGATAATGAAACTGGTTCAGTGCTCAACAGATAGAATTTCTGAAAGTTTGGTGTAATTAGGACTTCTGCTCATGATTGGTAATTTTATCTTTCTAATTGTGCAAAGTATAGAAACATACCTGAACTTTCTCATGAGCATATACTGATGAACCAGGTTCTTCAAGTAAAACTTCTCTTGATCATGCCTCAAATGTCAGAATAGAAAAACTTTGTAAGAGATTAAAGATTCATATAAACACATGTCACAGGAGTATACTAATTAAAGTATGAGACTGAGTAAGAATTAGTCTAGATATTTACATTGAATTAAGAACTCCTAACCAATATTTTTTTTCATTTTTCAATATATTTTTTTTCATTGTGCATTCTGAACTGGACCTTTTAGGTGATCTTAATTATCCCTAATTCCAACCTGTTCCTTTCAAAGTTTTCTCTACTCAGTGCTTTAGTGAAGATGTCAGCTATTTGTTTATCAGTAGCACAAAATTGTATGGAGATTAACCTTTTCTCATAGTTATCTCTTAAGAAGTGGTGTCTAACATCTATGTGCTTGGTCCTTTTATGATGAACAGGATTCTTTGTCATACTTATAGCACTAGTGTTATCACAAAATATTGGAATACACCCCACTTCAATTCCAAATTCTACCAGCTGTTGTTTGATCCATAACAATTGAGCACAACAAGAGGCAGCAACAACATATTCAGCTTCAGCAGTAGACAGGGCTACTGAATTTTGCTTTTTGGTAGCCCATGACACTAGACATGACCCCAGGAAATGTGCCATACCTGAAGTACTCTTCCTGTCCACTAAGAACCCTGCATAATCAGCATCAGCATATCCTACCAGATCAAAGTTACTACCTTTGGGATACCAAAGAAACAAATCTGTGGTGCCTTTCAGATATCTCAGTATCCTCTTGACAGCAGTCAAATGTGACTCCTTTGGATTTGCCCCTATACAACTTTTGATCAACTGATGAACCAGGTTCATCAACATCTAATTTAGTGGCAGTTGCAATAGGTGTATCTATTTCTTTGGAGTCCTCCATTTTAAACTTTTTGATTAGTTCTTTTGTATACTTCTGCTGATGGATCATGGTCCCATTTTGACTTTGTTTGATCTGCAAGCCTAGGAAGAAATTTAGTTCACCCATCATACTCATTTCAAACTCACTTCCCATTAATTTTGCAAAGTCCTTACTCAACCTATCAGTAGTGGCCCCAAATATTATGTCATCAACATATATTTGTACAACAAGGAGGTCTTTACCTTTTTCCCTTAAGAACAAAGTGCTGTCAATTTTACCTCTTTTGTACCCATGCTCCAGTAGGAATTTTGATAGTCGTTCAAACCAAGCTTTTGGGGCCTGTTTGAGCCCATATAGAGCATTGTCCAGCTTGTACACATGCTCAGGACATTCCTTGCTTTCAAATCCTGGAGGTTGTTTCACAAACACTTCCTCCTTGAGGTAGCCATTTAGGAAGGCACTTTTGACATCCATCTGATGGAGAGTGAATTCCATATGTGCTGCAAAGGCAATGAGGAGTCTGATTGCCTCTAGTCTTGCAACTGGAGCAAAGGTCTCATCATAGTCAATGCCTTCCTCTTGGCTGTAGCCCTGAACCACCAGCCTTGCCTTGTTTCTTGTAACAGTTCCATCTTCATCAAGTTTGTTCCTGAAGACCCATTTGGTGCCAATGATTGACCTGTCCTTGGGTCTAGGAACTAGATGCCAGACTTGACTTCTTTCAAATTGATTGAG
>NW_017681541.1:0-2822 GCF_001879085.1 Nicotiana attenuata
TGTACAAGGACAAGATGAAGTACCTCCATGACAAATATGCTCGAGGTAAAGAGTTCAAGGTGGGTGACATGGTTCTTCTCTTCAACTCCCGGTTGAGGTTATTCCCGGGAAAGCTCAAGTCTAGGTGGAGTGGTCCATTTGAAGTTGTTGGGGTGACCCCATATGGTGCTATTGATCTAAAGAACAAAAGTGATGAAGTTTTCCGAGTCAATGGGAATCGTATGAAGCATTACTTGGGAAAGATTGATGACAGCCACGTGGTGGCGCTCCTTCATTTGAAGTGATATTGTGGTAAAATGCGTCATGCCGCGACGTTAAATCAGGCGCTTCTTGGGAGGCAACCCATGTCTTTTTCTTTCTTTTTACTTTTCCGTTGTAGATTAGGATTTTTCAACTCATGGTTTGTGAGATGTTGCAGGGTTGAGGTCGGACCAGTGCAGGGCAAAAGTAGCAAAAATCATAAGGTCTCTGAAGTTTGCCTGCGCGGCCGCGCACCAAAACAGTGCGGTCCGCGCAGGCTGGTGCAATGGAAGTTGAGTCTCTGAAGTTCTCTGCGCGGTCCGCGAGACATTTTTGTGCGGTCCGCGCGTGAGAAGGTCACAATGCATACTCTCTGAAGTTTCCCACGCGACCGCGCATCAAAACAGTGCGGTCCGCACGGGTTGTTCAGGCAACTAAGAGTGCTGGAAATCCAGCGCGGTCCGCGACCATTTCTGCGCGGCCGCGCTGGTGGGTAAGTAGTGGGGCCCACATTGTTTTCTATAAATATAGACCCTAGGCTTCATTTTAACCTTTTCGCCAATTTTCTACCTGAGCTCTCAATTTTTCACTGTGCACCAAATCAACAACGTGCTTCAAGTAGTTAAAATTCTCACAACCCCTGGTAACATTCCTCACTAATCTCATTCATAGTTTAGTTTAGTTTATTTTATTTTGCTTCTTGTTAGTATAACTTCTTAATTTCTTCTTTCTCTCTTAGTTTTACCTATTAGGGTAGATTTAGTGTGTCTATGTGAAACAATGGGTATGATTTCTTGATTAGTAACTGAGTAGGGACAACTAGGACCCATAATTTGA
This sequence comes from Nicotiana attenuata, assembly GCF_001879085.1. Lineage (NCBI taxonomy): Eukaryota > Viridiplantae > Streptophyta > Magnoliopsida > Solanales > Solanaceae > Nicotiana > Nicotiana attenuata. The sequence goes on from NW_017681541.1 coordinate 1,078, forward strand.
GCAAATAAATTGGACTTACATGAAAATCCCTGTCCTCAGTTTAGTTTTTGCCCTACGCGGCCGCGCACCAAAACAGTGCGGACCGCGTCAGTGAGATTCAGAGAGTGGTGTCTCTGGTGCATCTTGACCGCAGTCCGCGCTCCAGTTTTACGCGGTCCGCGCCAGTCCAGCGCGTCTGCGTGACTCTTTTGCGCGGTCCGCGCCTCTTCTATTCTGCATTCCTGTTGTTCACCCATGTTTTCAACTGTACCATACAATTCACTGCATATGCCTCAACTAACAATGTTAGACTTTCCTTTGCAGACCATGGTAAAGCAGCGAGGGGGAAAAGAACAACAACCTGGGAGGGGTGGCTCCTCCCGAGGGGGAAAAGGGAAGCGGGTTGTTAAACTCACTCCCCAAACTCGGGAGAATATCAAAAAGACCCGCAAGATAATACGGGAAGCTGATAGAGCTGCCTCCCATTCTTCAGGGAGTGAGTACGCCCCATCCCGGAGTATTACTTCTGAATCTGCTCCAACTCACATGTCTCTTTCGCTTCAATTGCATGACTCTCCCTTAGCTTCACCTACCTCCAAGGGACCAACTGATAAAAGCCTCAAGAAACGGGTGAATGTAGTTTTGGACTCGTCTGATGAGTCCGAGGATAGAAGTGAGGCACAATACTCCACCTACCCCACAGCTTCATTGTCTGGGGAGAGTGCATTATACAGTGAGGGGGGTGAACCCTAAGTTGGTGGTATTGAGAGAACAAGAAAACCGAAAGCATGGGCTGATAGATTTGTCAGTGAAATAGCCTTCCACAGATTTCGAGAGTGGTGGCCCAAAAGAAAGTTGATTCCGGAGAGGCAATTTATTGATTCTGATATTCTTCCTCTAAACCCACATGTGCAAGCACAATTCCGAACTAGAGAGGGTTGGGGGTTCTTCAAGGAACGTTGCATAGTTACAAATGAACATATGGTGAAAGAGTTTTACTGTAATGTCAATCATGTGGTGAGAGATTCAAAGGTGACAAAAGTGAGGGACAAGGTAGTGATGTTTGATGGGAAGTCTCTGAACGAATTTTTGGGGTTCAATGAAGAAGACGAAACCCAATACTTAGAAAAGCTGGCAATGAAAGAAGAGGTTCGCCCGTGGTTGGCCCAGCACTTGGCAGCTCCGGGCACTGTCCCAGTTTGGTTGAAGGCAGGAGAGAAAATTCTGAGAAACACGTTCAGTTTTGAAGCAAAGGGGTGGTTGACCTTCGTGTGCAGTAGGCTTGACCCTTCAACTCATGATCATACAGTTCCTATTCCTCATGCAGTGTTAGTAGCTTCCATTATGGCTGTTTTCCTCTGAATGTGGGCAACATCATGTCAAGAGTGATTTCTACGGTAGGGCAGGAGACAAACACAAACTACCCCTTCCCAAACACTCTTTCCCTGTACTTTAGAGAGTTGAAGGTAAAGAAGAAGAAATTTGATGTTCAGGTAGATCCAGTGGCCCCCTACTCATGGTACAGTCAGTTGGGTCCCAACAACCCAAAGAGGTCCAAAAAGCCTCAGGCATCCACTTCCACCGCACCTGGCCAGTCTGAGGAGCCAGCGGTTATTCAGCAGTCCACTGAGCCTTCCACTATCCTAGCTACCAGTGAGACATTGCCTCAGGGTCCTTCTTCTAGTGCTGGTCCATCTACTGCAGCAGACCAGGATGTCCCTTCCTCGAAGACCCACAGGTTCACTGCCCACCAGCTTGCTCAGTCT
>NW_017681541.1:5262-11154 GCF_001879085.1 Nicotiana attenuata
ATGCTCTCCTATCACATTCGATCCATAGTCTTAAAAGACTAAGATGTGTTAATGATGCATTCGTATTGAGGGCAATTGTTAGTCCCAATTGATGCGTGATGAGGCTTCCTTAGGATAAGCTGGAATTACTTGGATGTTTCCTTTTTAGGGGTGGGTCTTCTTCTATTTGCTTGAGGACAAGCAAAGGTCTAAGTTTGGGGGAGTTGATAGCTGTGATTTTAACACGTTTTATGCCCATACTTGCCTATGCCTTATGTATGAATTGTCATGAAATAGACCCAGAATGCTTACAAAGTGCGCTTGATTGCAGGTTTGAGCGACAAGACGACGGAAGTCAAGAATCAGCTCGAAACGGAGTGAAACCTTCTCAAGTATCAAAAATCGTTGAAGTAGGGACAGGAGGACCTAGCGCGGACCGCACTGATTTGTTGCACGGCCGCGCTAGGAGATTCAGAGAGCACCCATTTTAGGAGTTTCCAAGCGCGGTCAGCGCTCATTTCTACGCGGTCAGCGCTCAATTCTACGCGGTCAGCGCTGGTGTCTACGCGGTCGCGCTTCAGTGTTGTGCGGTCCGCGCTCATTAGCCTGTGCGGCCGCGCTACTTCTTTGTGCGGTCCGCGTCCCCAGTTCCAGAAGTGAATGATCGAAGGCCAAGACCCCTACGCAGCCGCGCTGCATTTATGCGCGGTCCGCGCCAGCCCCGCAGGGGTATTTTTGTCTGATTTTTCTGTCATAGTATAAATAGAATATTTTATTATTTCTAGGTCAAGTTTTAGACATCAGATACCAGCAACACTCGTGAGATTCAAGTTTTAGCCTATTTTGGGCATTTTAATCCTGTTTTAACGTGGATTCGTGTAGATTAACTTCCTAGTTAATTATTAAGTTGATTTTATCTACTTCTTCTTTAATTTCTGTTGCTATTATGGCTAGATAAACCCATTAGCTAGGGTTGTGGATCAACCCTAGTGTAGGTAATTAATGGGTGTGATTGTTTAGTGCTTGAATGATGTTGGGTGTTTGATATTTGGGTTGATTTTATGTTTTAACTAGGATTTTGTGGTTGCAAACACTAAGTCTAGCTTAGTGAGTCTTGACTCTTCTTGAGAAAGAGTGTCTATGACTCCAAAGTTAACCCAACAAGGAATTGGGATGGACCCATGAGAATGGTAGTCCCAATTAACGGGTAAGACCTCGAGAGAGTGATTACCCAACTTGAACCCTAAGTTGCTTGGTTTGTTAGCCTACCCAATTGGTCTCAAGAGAGTCAATTGGGCAAAATCACTCTTTCTACCGAGAGGTGTGAGAGTGAGTGCTATGGTGCAACGGTTATATCATAAGCCCCATAATCATCATTCTCGTATTAGGAATCTCTACCCGTTAGTTGACCACCTAGGTAAATACCACGACCTTAGTGCCTTTCTCTATCTTGCATACAATCTAGATTAAATCTCTTCGCATAATTTAGTTATAATTAGTAGTTGTTAAATTGTAGTTGATAATCACAAAAAACCCAAAAATGATAGAAGATCAATTAGAAGCAAACACGCAATTCTAGGCTAAACAAATATCCAACTCCCTTTCTAGCTCCCTGTGGAAATTGACCCCGATACCACTATTTGGTAAAAGTATTAGCGCCCACTCTTCCTAAGGTTGAGTCCGCTGCGACCTAATCAGGAGGGCACCGGCCCGTGGTAGGGGACAAGGGCGTCCCAGAGCCGTTCCAATTGCACCACCGGCAGATCCTGTGGAGGACCCTATTATGAAGGAGCAGGGCGAGGTGCCCGCAGCTGAGCCTACCCCGGCGAATTTCATGACAGCACCGGGATTTCAGGAGGTCATGGGCTGCATGCTACGGTTATGGACATTATGAATCAGGCTGGTTTATTTCCAGTAGACCCAGCCACTTCACAGGCAGGAGGGGGAGCCCAGACCCCTACTACTTAGGTTCCAGGCCATGCAGCTGTAATATATCAGACTCCGGGTGCACTACCCGTAGATGGGGCTCAGCCAGTTGCTGCAGTGGCAGCCCAGCCCAGGCCAGCTGTGGATGGTGACCCACAGAAGCTATTAGACAGAGTGACCAGGCTCCAGACTCCTGTCTTCGGGGGTGAGCGTCATGAGGATGCCCAGGATTTCATAGACAGGTGCAGGGACAGGCTGTACAACATGAGGATATTGGAGTCGCATGGAGTTGACTTCACTACTTTTCAGCTCGAGGGCAGGGCACGTAGATGGTGGCAGTCCTATGTACTTGGCAGGCCAGCAGGTTCTCCTCCCCTCACTTGGGGTCAGTTCACTCAGTTATTCCTGGATCGATACATTCCGCCCTTTGAGAGGAAAGAGCTCCGGTATCAGTTTGAGCACCTAGAGCAGGGTCAGATGTCAGTGACCGATCATGAGGCGAGGTTCTCTGAGTTGTGTTGCCATGCACTTATGATACTTCCCACAGAGGCAGAGAGAGTGCGGAGATTTGTTGCGGGGTTACATCCCACCATCCGGTCTGGTATGGCTCGAGAGGTAAAGATGGGTACAGGGTACCAGCTAGTGGTTGAGATTGCTCGCAGGATTGAGGGTTATCGTTTGAGGGGTAGAGAGCAGATGCAGCAGGATAAGAGGGCCAGATTTTCAGGAGAGTTCAGAGGTGCCCCAGCCAGGGGTAGAGGCCACTTCGGGAGGGGTCAGCCCAGCAGGCCCTCACACTCAGCACCACCACCCCCTCCCCGAGGTGCCCCAGCGAGGCCTTATTTTAGTGCGATGCCGGAGGGTTCTTACCGCCCACCTGCTACTCAGGGTCCCTCCGGCAGGTATTCTGGATATCAGGATTCTTCTAGTGCTCCTTTCAGCGCCATGCCAGAGAGTTCCTATCATCCACCAGCTATCCAGGGTTCTTCCAGTGGGTATTCGGGTCAGTAGACTCAGACTTCAGAGCAGCAGGCTATGGTGCCTAGAGCATGCTACGAGTGTGGAGATCCGGGTCACCTGAAGAGGACTTGCCCCAGACTTCGGGGTAAGGCAGTACAGCAGGGTCAGCAGCCCCAGACTCCGGCACCAGCTGCCCGGCAACCTAGAGGTGGAGGGCAGACGGGTAGAGGCCGTCCTAGAGGTGGAGGCCAGACAGGGAGAGGTCAGCCAGCTACTCCCCAGTCAGGTGGAGGCCAGGCAACCGACGCTCCAGCTAGATTCTATGGTCTTCCAGCCAGGCTAGATGCACTGGCCTCAGATACCGTCATCATATGTATTATTTCCGTTGGTGGTAGAGATGCTTCGGTATTATTTGATCCAGGGTCTACTTATTCATATGTATCGTCTCTGTTCGCTCGCTTTCTGGTTGTTTCTCCTTAGCCTTTGGGTGTTCCTGTTCATGTGTCCACTCCTGTGGGTGATTCTGTGATTGTGGGTCAGATTTACCGATCCTGTGTGGTCACTTTCTATGGTTTTGAGACTAGAGCAGATCTTCTGTTGCTGGACATGATCGATTTTGAGGTCATCTTGGGCATGGATTGGCTATCTCCATATCACGCCGTCCTTGATTGCCATGCCAAGACTGTTTCACTAGCGATGCCAGAGTTGCCGAGATTGGAGTGGAATGGGTCCGCAGTTGACATGCCTAGAAGGGTTATTTCTTTCCTGAAGGCTCAGCACATGGTTAGAAAAGGGTGTTTGGCTTACTTAGCTTATTTTTGAGACACCGCTGCGGAGTCTTCGACGATTGATTCAGTGCCAGTAGTTCGAGAGTTCGCCGATGTGTTTCCGTCTGATCTGCCCGGCATGCCTTCGGATCATGATATTGATTTTTGCATTGATTTGGTCCCAGGCACTCAGCCTATATCCATTCCACCGTACCGTATGGCCCCTAAGGAGTTGATGGAGCTGAAGGAGCAGTTAGAGGAGTTGTTAGCCAAGGGGTTTTGTCAGGCCCAGTGTATCACCTTGGGGCGTACCATTGCTATTTGTGAAGAAGAAGGATGGGACCATGCGGATGTGCATTGATTACCGCCAGTTAAACAAGGTCACCATCAAGAACAAGTACCCGTTGCCTTGTATTGATGATTTGTTTGACCAGCTACAGGGTGCTAGGGTGTTCTCTAAGATTGACCTGAGGTCAGGGTATCATCAGCTGAAGATTCGGGACTCGGATGTCTCGAAGACTGCATTCCGGACTATATATGGCCATTATGAGTTCCTAGTGATGTCCTTTGGCTTGACCAATGCACCAGCAGTTATGGATCTGATGAACAGGGTATTCAGGCCTTATATCAATTCCTTTGTTATCGTCTTCATTGACGACATCTTGATATACTCACGTAGCCTGGGGGAGCACGAGCAGCATTTGAGAGTAGTGCTTCAGACCTTGCGAGAGCAGAAGCTGTATGCTAAGTTCTCCAAGTGTGAGTTTTGGCTTGAGTCAGTGGCATTCTTAGGGCATATTGTGTCCGGAGAGGGTATTAAGGTAGATCCCAAGAAGATTGAGGCAGTTCAGAGTTGGCCACGTCCCACTTCAGTGAGCGGGATCAGGAGTTTCCTGGGATTAGCAGGTTATTACCGGCGATTTGTGCAGCATTTTTCATCTATTGCCTCACCCTTGACTAGACTGACCCAGAAGGGCACCCCATTCGTTTGGTCCGATGATTGCGATGAGAGCTTTCAGAAGCTCAAGGTAGCTTTGACTACGGCACCAGTTCTTGTATTGCCTTCCAGTACGGGGACGTATACAGTGTATTGCGACGCTTCACGCGTTGGTCTTGGATGTGTGTTGATGCAGAAGGGGAGAGTTATTGCATATGCCTCGCGTTAGCTGAAGATTCATGAGAAAAATTACCCTGTGCACGATCTGGAGTTGGCGGCGACTGTTCATGCTCTTAAGATATAGAGGCACTATTTGTATGGGGTGCCTTGGGAGGTTTACACTGATCATCGCAGCCTACAACATTTGTTCAAGCAGAGGGATCTCAATTTGAGACAGCGCAGGTGGCTTGAGTTGCTGAAGGATTATGACATTACCATTCTTTATCATCTGGGCAAGGCGAATGTGGTCGCGGATGCCTTGAGCAGAAAGGCGGAGAGCATGGGTAGTTTGGCATTCATCCCAGCAGAGGAGAGGCCCCTAGCTTTGGACATCCAGTCCTTAGCTAATAGGCTTGTGAGGTTGGACATTTCAGAGTCCAGTCGAGTTCTAGCATGTGTGGTTGCTCAGTCCTCGTTATTGGGGGAGATTAAGGCCCGACAGCTTGATGATCCACATTTGGCGGTTCTCAGGGAGACGGTACTTCAGGGAGGTTCCAAGGAGGTTTTTATTGGCGAGGATGGCGTGCTGCGGCTCCAGGGCCGTCTATGTGTTCCTAATGTTGATGGTCTTAGGGAGCGGATTCTCGAAGAGGCCCACAGTTCGAGGTATTCTATTCACCCGGGAGTCACGAAGATGTATCGTGATTTGAGGCAGCACTACTGGTGGCGAGGGATGAAGAAAGACATAGTGAAGTATGTGACTAAGTGTTTGAATTGCCAGCAGGTCAAGTACGAACATCAGAGACCAGGCGGCCTACTTCAGCAGATGCCCATACCAGAGTGGAAGTGGGAACGCATCACCATGGACTTCGTAGTAGGGTTACTGCGGACTTTGCGGAAGGTTGATTCAGTGTGAGTCATTGTGGATAGATTGACCAAGTCGGCCCATTTCATCCCAGTGGAGACTACTTATACTGCGGAGAGGTATGCTCAGATCTATATTCGGGAGATAGTTCGATTGCATGGTGTGCCGGTTTCCATCATATCAGACCGAGGCCCTCAGTTCACTTCCCATTTCTGGAGAGCCGTGCAGAGTGAGTTGGGGACTCGCGTAGAGCTTAGCACAACATTCCATCCCCAGACCGACGGACAGTCGGAGCGGAC
>NW_017681542.1:0-3983 GCF_001879085.1 Nicotiana attenuata
TAGAGCTACTAGGGTAGTTGGGACGAGTGTGATAAGCGGGTGTGTCTGGAGAATATGGAGGATCATCTGGTATTGTGTTGGGAGTTTGGGTAAGGGTAGCGTCCGAGAAATTTAGTGGTGGCGGAGGTGGCGCCTTCCCAGTCATCCAGGCTTGATACATGTCTGTCATGTGTTGTCTCAGCATCCGCACCTCTTCAGCCAACCCATTATCTTGTTCCACCAACTGTTGTCGAGCACCAGTATCAACCAACTCAGTTCTCTTGTTGTTTGCCATTGCCTTTTGTCCTTGTGTTGTAAAGAAGAGTTACCACTTTCAAACCACAAACCAACCACCTTTCTGGAAATGGAACAAAATGAAACCATCACGTTAGCATTAGGACATCTAACACATTGGTAACAGCTTTTGATCGGTCGCATGCGTCATCCCGGCTTTTCCTTATTTCCGATTGTAAACTCTTTCTTCTTATGTTCTCCTTCTTGTTTTCACTCTTGCCTTTGTCTTCTCCCGTTCCTATTTCCTTCCTTTCTTGAGTTTTGTTTTTCCGCTCTTTTCTTTCCTTTAGCCTTTTTGTGGGTTTTACTCTCTTTTTCTTTTTCTTTTTTTCCTTTTTCTTTTTTTTTCTTTTTTTTTCTTTTTCTTTTTTTTCTTTTTCTTTTGGTTATGGTCGAATCCTATGGAGATTGCCTACGTATCACGACCCCGCGTGAATCAGACCGAGCGTAGTTCTTGTAGATTAAACAACTAACAGACTCTAATGCAGAAAAGAACTACAGACTCCACCATCCCTATTTCATTTTAAACGAAAATACAGACTCAATCAACTGACTGTCTTTTAACAAAAAGGAAATACAGACTCCGATAAAAAGAAATACAAGCCCAAGTGACCTAACTCCATTAAAAGGAAATACAGACTCAAAAGGTAAACTCTAGCAGACTCAAAGACAATTATGAATACATCAAAGCTCCTGGTGCCCGCGGGACATCGTTCGGTCTCGCCGCGGGCCTATATGCAAGTTCCCTTTATTTTGAATCGTGCTCATCCTGCACATTTATTAAGGTGATTTTAATCACTTATTTTGACCTAAAAGGACAAAAAATGACACTATTTTTGTTCAAATTTCCAATTTTAAAACAAACGGCTGGTATTGGGGATACGGCCTTTCAGCACTTCGTAAAGAAGATTTTAAGGTTGTGCCTGCTAACCGTTAAAATGACTCAAGATGGCCGTTTTTGCACAAACAGCCTTCCGGCGCCCGTTTGGGGACATTCGGCTATTTTGGCAAAACGGCATCACCTGATTTATTTATGACAAAAATAAAATTGACATTTTTTGGCTATTTTTGCAAAAGGGGTGGTTGGACCCGATGAAGGTTGCCTACATATCTCACATCCGGTGAGAATCAAACCAGCGTAGTTCGGACAAATAAAACTAACTATTTCCGAAAACTAAACTCTTTTTGTTTTTCTTCTTCATTTTTTTTTGTTTTTTGTTTTGGCAAATACGCTACTTCTGAAAGCAAGACTTTTTTTTTATATTTTCTTTTTCAGTGGCAAATAAAATAAACTAATTTGAAAATAAAACTCTTTTTGTTTTTCTTTTCCATTGGCAAACTAAAAAGAACTTTTCTTCTTTTTTTTTTTCATTTTCTCAAAAATTCGGCAGCATTTCGGCACTACTTGGACATTGGTTTTTCTAATATAGGAAATTAACTCTCTACACTGCTATTTTCTCTTTTGGTTTTTCCAATTTTTCCCAGATATTCAAAGCTGGTCAGCATGCGGGTCCCAAACAGATAAATGCACAAGTAGGATGCAGCAGGATGGTCCATTATTCCGGGTACACCTGTCCTAGACGGACCCAACCCCTGTGTTGAGTCCCCTAAGTCAAAATGCACGTGATACAGATAAGCGTTCCTACTAGGGATCCGGCATGAAGTCAAGTTCTTCTAGGTTCAAAATCTGGGTATGTGTTCTAGACTGTGTACCCGAGCGGACAACTCGAGTCGAGAAGGGGGCTACGTATCGGGAACCAAAAGGCCATCCGGCTTAGTAACTTGTCCGGCCTCTTTCTTATTTCAGGGTATTGACACTAACAGAATAGGGAGTCTCAACCAGTAAGCACATCCCCGGAGGTGAGAAGAGAAGGGTTTCGCCACAGTTTATATACAATCCAGATAATATCAAAGCGGTAAAAAGCAACATTTTGCACATTTAGCATGAAACATGAAGAAAAATCAGATAAAGCCAAATACAACAATATATCTAAGCTCGAATTCTGAACCCTGAACCAGAGATTCTGGGTTCGATCCCCAGCAGAGTCGCCAGAGCTGTCACACCTCCTTTTTATTTACTACACCCCGCAAAGAGGGTATGATAAAGGGAGTTATTTCCAACTTGAAGTGACAATCAGAACGGGATCTATTATTAAGATTTCAGAGTCGCCACTTGGGAAATTAATGGTGTCCCAAGTCACCGATTAAGTCCCGATCCGAGGAAATTATGACTCTGTTAGCAGTCCGCGAACCAGAACTCCGAGTAAGGAATTCTGTTAACCCGGGAGAAGGTATTAGGCATTCCCGGGTTCCGTGGTTCTAGCACGGTCGCTCAACTGTTATATTTGACTTAATTATCTGATTTTAATACATTTTGAACCTATGTGCAAATTTTAGCTTATAACCGCTTTTATTCATTTTTTAAAGAAAGATTGAACATCGTCTAAAACATGTCTTTGGATCGCGTCACATGAAATGCACCCGCAATCCGAAACACATTTTATTCAACGTTTTAGGATTTGGATTTGGGTCACATGAAATGCACACCCGAGTTTAGGAAGATAGATTATTAAAGTACGCGCCTAAAGCAACTACACGTTTGCAATTTTGCGAGGGCCATGGAAATTTGCTAAATGGCACTCCTCGAATTCTAAGGATAAACAGGATTAATCACACGAGGGCCACGCAATTGTCATTTTGCTTGGCACGGTACACCTAAAGCAAACTATGATGTTCTTGAATTATTAGTATTCCTAAATTAGATAACCACATGGATAAATCAACCATTGATCTCCATGACTAATCAACTGGCTATTGTGTTAATCTTCTTTTTCTCCCTTTGAATTACAAGCAGCAGTAGGTAAATTGCGATAATCAGCACGAGCATCATCACTAATGAATTTTCAAATCAAAATGGCAGTACAAAAATCAGCAGAAGATTAGGCAACATTGGCACCAAAATTGGAGACCTTCCTGTTTGGACACTACTGTTTCTTATTGAATTTTTATTTTTAGATTCTAAATTCCAAAGATTGATAAGTATACACAATCTCACTTAAAACCCCAAACAACCCAATTATTAACTACTGTAATTTCCAGATTTCTCAAAAAACTCTTTGAACTTTAATGAACAAAATAAGACAGCAACAAACCCAAACCATAATCTCGGGAAACAGAGAAATAATCAGATTCAAAGATCTAAGCTCCATAAAATGTACTAGAGTTTCATGCCATCGAATAATTACACAAGAACTGATTAACACAATCAATGGATGAACAAACAGTGAAGAGGAGAAAAAGAGAACCTGAGTTACTTTCAATTTTTCAAAGAACCTCCTGCCCGTGAAACTCAGGCTGATGAAGCTAAACACGGACAGAATGACTGGAAACCTCAACGAAACAATCTCGATACCGACCGCATCTCAGCCATGACGAACCCGAAAATGTTTAGCAGTTGATTCAGCGATCGAACAACACTTCTACAACTCAAATGTCACTCGAATTTTAGAAAAAAAAAAACTTAAGTAGAAGAGTAGAAGTTCGGGCAGCTATTGGTTTGGCCATTGAGAGGTGAAGGCGATGAAGTTTAGGGTGGTCGTTGGGTGGTTGGAGTGAGGTCTAGCGCGGGGTCTGGTGATTTCCGGCGAGGGGTTACTATTTTGGTTTATGCTCCTTCAGAAGATGACGTAAAGGGGGGGGGGGGGGGGGGG
>NW_017681542.1:3988-11154 GCF_001879085.1 Nicotiana attenuata
GGGGGGGGGGGGGGGGGGGTCGTTTTTGTACTGTGCGGCTGCCTTTTTTGGGAATTGGGTGTTTTTCTTTTTTTTGTGTATATGGTGTAGGTACTATTATATAGGGGAAGGGATTAGGGTTATATTTTGTGTATTTTGCCAATTAGTCCCTAGGCTTTTTGTGTAAATTCTTTAGGGTCTTTTTATTTATTTTTTGTCCTAAAGAAGAGTCTAGAAGGGTCCCTAGACTACACAATACCTTTTAAAATAAGATAGAAATACTACACCATGTCAAAACTAATCCTAATTAATTAAACTAAACATGAAACTATTTTTTGTATTTTCGAAATTATATAAAGATAAAAATAGGGTACTATTTTTTNCATTGGCGTGGAGCAGTGTCAAGGGCAAGGCTGGGCGCAATGCCAGCCTTGGGCACAAGGCAGCTGGTCGAAATTGGCACATGCTGTGCACAAGCAACAGTTGAAAAACATGTGCCAAGCACATGGGAAGCAGTTGGCGGTTACAACCCTTCAAAGACATGCTGATCATGGCCCAAAACATGGGGGCACGTTTTTGTACTTGTCCTAAATTATTTGCCCATCAGTTGGGGCTTGTCAACTGATTGTAGCCTTATAAATATGTGCCTAGGGTGACAAAAACGGGGCAGAACATAGCCTAAGGCATTGTGTAGCCAAAAATCGTCTAAGTCATTTCCTAGGGTGGGAAAATCATTTTGGGGCAGGGAATTAGGGAATTCTTTGTTTTGGCCATAGGGTTGGCTATTGTGTTCTTGTATTCACTTATTAATACAAGTTGGGAAGAAATTCCTATATATCGTGTGCCTTATTTACTGATTTTGCTGCCTATTTCATTCTATGTTCAAACCTCCCTAAAATAAACTAAGTGTTGGAAAGGCTAAAATCAAGGCTGGGCTTGACTGCCGCACGGAGGTGAAACTCGGGCAGAATTCGAGTGACAAAAATCACCCCTGTGACAACTGGTATCAGAGCCAGGCTGAATTGGGGCGAAGACACAACGTTCAGTGGATGAATTTTGTGAAGAATGGCTGGTGGCAACGCAGAACTGAAGGAAAAGGTTTCTGCATTAGAGGCACTCGTCGGAACTATTGATGGGGATCAATTTCTGACCATCACGACTCGTCTCGCCTATCTTGAGGCCGAGATGACCAGGCTGAGCCAGGAGTGCACAGATCTGAAAACGGAAAATGGGTTGCTGCGTCGGGCTGTTGGCAATGATGAAGCACAGCGTGGGGCAGATCGTACCAAAGTCAGAATTCCGGAGCCTAAAGAGTTTAATGGCGCAAGGAGTGCCAAGAAACTCGAAAATTTCCTGTGGGATATGGAGCAGTACTTCCATGCTGCTAAAGTGCAAGATGAAGATAAGGTCACCATTACGACGATGTATTTAGTGGACGATGCAAAGCTTTTGTGGCGGACGCGCGTGGTAGATGATGTAAGTGCTGGTAGGCCGAAGATTGACTCTTGGGAAGGGCTGAAGAAGGAGTTGAAGGATCAATTCTTTCCTAGCAATGCGGGCTGGATTGCTAGAGATCGTTTAAAAAAGTTGAAACAAACTGGAACGGTCAGGGATTATATCAAAGAATTTAGTTCTTTGATGCTGGATATAGCAACATGTCTGAGGAGGACAAGCTGCATAATTTCCTTTATGGGTTGCAGTCGTGGGCGCAAATGGAACTACAAAGGCAGAATGTGAAAGACCTTCCTAGTGCCATTGCCGCTGCGGATGCGTTGGGTGATTTCCGGTTGGGACAAGATGGTTCTGATTTCTCTACTACTTCAAAGTCCAAAAACGGGAACAAGGACAAGGCAAAAGAGTGGAGGAAAAACGGAAACGACAAGGGAAATGCTGTTGAGGGCAATAGCAATGAGAAGGGAAAGCAATGTGCTGGACCTTCGACAAAATGGGGGCAAAACAGCATGTTTGATGGTTGTTTTATTTGCAAAGGACCACATATGGCGAGGGACTGTCCAAGAATTGAAAAGCTTTCAGCGTTGTTTGCTGAAGGAAAATGTGAAGATGAGCCCAACGAGGAAGAACTGGAGCAAACAACAGCATATGTAGGACCTACGGTGGTGCTGAAAAATGCGGAAGTTACTTCGTCGAGGACGACAAATTCTTCTGGTGGGGGTGGTTTGTTAGCCCCTTGACAGTGATCCTCGGCAGGTGTGGGTTGTGACAAGTATTTTCATGATGGACTTGGCACACAACCTGAAAATTGGGACAACATCATGACGGGCAGCTCGGCATGACGGACTATGCGGAGTTTGACAAAGGCACCTTGAACGGAAGCAAGGCGCATTTTACTTAGACATGCGGGTTGGCGAAACAATGGCAAGGCAAAGCCATGTCGAGCAGGGGCAAAGACATGGCAAGGCAAGACAAGGCAATGCGGTGCAAGCAATGGCAATTGATGCGGGCAGACTTGATCAAGTTGGGGGCGACTTGACATGAGCGGACAGTTGTGGCAATGAACGTGTGCGGCTAAGTCGATGGGCGGCGAGCTGTGGCAATGGCATTGGCGCGGAGCAGTGTCAAGGGCAAGGCTGGGCGCAATGCCAGCCTTGGGCACAAGGCAGCTGGTCGAAATTGGCACATGCTGTGCACAAGCAGCAGTTGAAAAACATGTGCCAAGCACATGGGAAGCAGTTGGCGGTTGCAACTCCTTCAAAGACATGCTGATCATGGCCCAAAAACATGGGGGCACGTTTTTGTACTTGTCCTAAATTATTTGCCCATCAGTTGGGGCTTGTCAACTGATTATAGCCTTATAAATATGTGCCTAGGGTGCCAAAAACGGGGAGAACTTAGTCTAAGGCATTGTGTTAGCCAAAATTCGTCTAAGTCATTTCCTAGGGTGGGAAAAATCATTTTGGGGCAGGGAATTAGGGAATTCTTTGTCTAGGCCATAGGGTTGGCTTTTGTGTTCTTGTATTCACATTATTAATAAAAGTTGGGAAGAAATTCCTGTATATCGTGTGCCTTATTTACTGTTTTTGCTGCCTATTTTCATTCTATGTTCAAAACGTCCCTAAAAATAAACTAAGTGTTGGAAAGGCTGAAATCAAGGCTGTGCTTGATTGCCGCACAACGGGCAGTGTTTCGGCGGACAGAAAACGCCCCTGTGACACTACCCATTGTGCCCTTCTCCCAAACTTTATCACAAATATAACATATTCTTATTCCTTATTTCGTTGGTATCTAAAATTATAATAGGACTAAAGAAGGAAAAGGAAAAATTAACACAAATTCCTGGTTCCTGTCTCCCAACAGAAAATATATCGTTCTAGAAACAAAACAGATGTTTAAAAAGGAAAGTTTTTGATACCATGTTTCCTTTTTCTAGTCTAGTTTGTTTTATATAAGGACTGTAATAGAAGACAAAAAGTTTTAAAAGGAAAAGGAAAAGGAAAAGTTTCTCTACTAATTTCTACTAAATAACTTGTGCTGCCTCTTACACGTTGAAAAAGATGGATGCTGCCAGAAAAACATGGTCAGTTCCTCAAGAAATAATCTTTGAAATATTTTCAAATCTTCCTGTAAAGTCTTTAATGCGTTTCAGGTGTGTTTCAAAATCTTGTAATTCTCTTATTGCATCAAATTCAGTTTTTCATGATATATCCATCAATGTCGCTCTATGACTCGTCCTGGTGGAACCACATTCCTTGTCCGTGAACGGAAAGCTTTTTACACCGTAGAGCAAAAAGAAGATGGAAAAGCCTCACTTCTCCATATAGAGCAATTTGATAATCTATACAATACATAATGTGCGTTAATGGTTTATTTTGCTTATGGAATCGTAACGGTTATGAGCAACCGTCAGTTGCAATTTGCAATCCCAGCACAAGAGAAATAAGATTTCTTCCTAAACTGAAAGATCATACTGTTGATTTAGATGACCTATTCCTACATACTTCGTTTCATCAGGTTTTGACCCAGAAGAAAGGAAGTATAAACTTTTGATTACATGTACTACTAGATTAGTGTCCACAAGAAATTGGATTTTCACTATAGGCATAGAGAAATCATGGAGAGAGACTAAAAGTACAGCCTATTTTTATCTGCTCAAGGATAGAATTTATGTGAATGGGGTTATCTATCAGTTGAGTCACGTTTCGGGAAATATACTTGCTTTTGATGTTAAAGATGAAAATTTCAGGATTATACAATCGTGGGTATTACCTTTAGATTACAACCTACATCCTTATAACCTGATAGAAGTGGAAGACAAATTAGGAATCATAAATTATCAGGAGAAGTTTGGTCGTGACATGAATTTGTGGATTTTACAAAAAAACGCAAGGAGGATGGGAGAAGCATATTATTCCCTTCCCGTTACGATGGAAAGAGAGAGAATTAGCTGAAGAGAGAATTTTTCGTTTTCGCGCACATTGTGATAGGGGGATTGTGTTTGTTGCTAAGATAGAGAACACCAATGAATTCTCCTATTTATGGTATGATGTCACGAGAAAAAGTTGGAGAGAATTTGAAATGCAGGGACTTCCCAAGCAGAGTCGAATAGAAGGCATTTGCACTTATGTAGAAAGCCTCTTACCATTGAAAAACTTTTCCAAATATCAGCACCAAATTTAAACTGCAAGGCATTCGCCGGAGTTATTTTTTAAAGATTTAATTATTTGCTAACTGGAATTCATTCCTCGAATAACCTAAGTATGAGTTCCTATCAGGAATTTTTTTTCATTTTCAGGCTCAAACCCGAAACTTTTGATTAAGGGCGGAGGGATCTCATTCATCTCACTACATCCCTTAATAGCTTTTGGCGGAATTGTGCTCCTTTGGTTTTCTTCTTTCTTTGATTTTTATTTTTATTTTTAATAGACAGTTCCTTTTGTTTCTTTGTTATAGTTTAGTTCTTTGTCTTTCTGCTCTTTTAAGAAGTTGTTAGGATTCTTGATCTCCATGGATTTTCTTGAATATTCCAGCAAACTAATTGTTATCATACAACTTGTCTAGTGTATGTTCTATTTGTGCATTTTGATAAGATATAAAGTATAATATAATAAGTTAATAACCGTAGCTCAAGCAAAACAATGCATGCAATCCTGGTTAGCTTAAAAAAAAAAATTTGCAATCAAACCCAAAATAAGAAACCTTTTATCTCAATGTGTGAACGTGTAAATAACTTAAATAGGATCATCTGATTTTTTTACCACATAACACATTCAAGAAATTGTCCCATACCACCAAAGGATGTGGTGCAGTGGATGGGAATGTTCTTCCCTTAACCAGAGGATTCGGGTTCGAGCCCTGTGTATGGAAAAATCCTTGGTAGGGAGCGCTTCCCCCTCGAATGGGGCCTTCGCGGCGCGAATCCGGATATAGTCGGGCTCCAATGTGGGTACCGCGTGGAAAACTAAAATAAAATAAAAAAAATTGTCCCATAAACTTGATGAGATATGCACCTTGAGTCTCACATAAGAAACAAACAACTATTATATTGATGAGATTTGTCAACATTCAAACCTATATTAATATAAGTTACTTATAATTGAGTAGGTCTACTCAGCGGGTGACCAGAGGTGGATCAAACTTGATACCTTCAAAATCTTATCATTGGCCCTATTACATTTTTTTAAATTACGGGTGTACCAATTATTATTGTAGATTAACTTGATATTTTTATAGTAAGCTTTAAGACTCAAATAGTAACCCATAAACTTAATTTAAATTCAGAATCCGTCTATGAATATGATGTCACTCATGCTATCATTTTTATGAAACAACAAGTACAAAATATGATTTAGGATTTTAGTGGCGACATTGATCGCCGCAAAAGTAAATTACAATGTCGCCAGCAAAAGTTGGCATGGTTTTTCGCCCCTCCTAGTGGCGACTAGTCCACTACTGTGCCGTCTTTTAGTGGCAATGATTTAGGCTTTTAGTGGCGATTGTATATTTCGCCACCAAATAATTTATCCTTTCAAAAGCAATTTTCTTGGCCACAATAGCCTTAACTTTATGCCGACTTTAGTCGATGAGTGCTGACGTTTAGCAATAACTATAGTCACAATAAAATTGGAATAGGTCGCCATTAAAGTAATTATTGGCGATCTGCCTAAAATCTATTTTTTTCCCCAGGTAATTGTTTACATTTATAACAACTTTAGTCACCATTCAATGTTAACTATGTCACCACTAAAAATCAAAAATAGGACGCCAGTAAAGTCATTATTCATTTGGCGACCTACATAAAATATATTTTACATGATGATCATAGAACATAGAAACATCATAGTAAATATTATTCTCTGTGTATGCTTAAAGTCGCCAAAAAAATAGTTTATCCTTTCAAAAGCAACACTATATATAACATTCATTGTACTATACCATACATTGATAATACATAACGTGGAACACATACACTGACCATAATACATATATAACATGAAAACAAATTAAAGACGACACAACAACATACGATACTTAAGACATGTTTACAGTACAAACATTTGACGGTGCAATTTGTGCAACATACAGCTTAAGCAATTGCAAAATTGCTTTATTATTAAATGACATACACACGACATTCGAAAATATCCATTTAACGAGCGAGACAAATTCTCTCATTCTCCTCTGGAAAATAATGGCATGTCCTGCAAACAATACCGTCTGAGCAATCGTTGTTTGTTTTACATGCTCTCTGGCAAGTGATTAGTGAATTTAGAAACAAAGCTTGTTCCATGGCAGCTACCTCCAAAGGTAAATCACGTACAGCCATAACCAGCATCTTTGGTGACCCTGAAAATTTGCCTGTATAAATAACATCATTAAAAAAAATTAAATAACACTATCATATGTCACTACTAGATCACGTGTTTTTCTAAGGGACTTCCATTGGGAATGTGCTCATTTGCAGGGTCGGAGCTAGAGGGTTAGCTATGGGTTCAACGGAATATTCTAGTAGAATTAGTCCAAACTCTTTGTTTTAAGAAATTCGCTAAATATGTATAACAATTGAATTTAGAATCCAGTTACTAACATCTAGTGTCACTATATTATAACTTAAAACCATTAAGTTCAAATCTTGGTCGCATCTCTGCTCATCGAAAACTGTTTTCGACGGCATTCTGACGAAAATCTCAAATTTTCGATAGATTTTGACGAGAACGTTCATCAGAAAAACG
>NW_017681543.1:0-11154 GCF_001879085.1 Nicotiana attenuata
CTTAGTATTTTTACCTTTTGAAACCACAAATAAGCCCAACATCTCCTCCCTTTAGGATTAGTAGTCCCAAGTACCTCCGGGATTGATAGGATTGGGGAGGGTAATAGCATGCAATAAGTAAACGAGACCATTCCGCGCTTTAATACCTTAACGGGGTGGGAAAGGGTAGATATGGATATGATGACCACGCGATAACATCACGTGTAGCCCCTCATTGAGAAGTGATTACCGGATGTTGTGTGGGGTGATATATATTATTAATAAACCTAGGACCCCCTTTCCCTTTGTTCTTTGTTTCTTTTAAATCTTTTAAAACCATTTCTTCTAAGAAAATCAACTCTCTTTAGTTCTTTCCGACTTTGTTTATTTGTGACCATTACATGAAATCCCCTCTTATTTGAAACTCTTACTTGCCTATGTGTTATTTGCATTTAACTCACAACAATAGTTTGGCCGGTAACCACACTAGTGGATCCTGAGGGGGTGCCTAACACCTTCCCCTTGGGATAATTTCAAACCCTTCTTAGTGTCCTAATGCACTTAAATCATTAGGTGGAGACTCTTCAATCCAAAACCCAATTCCCAAAAGGGAACGAGTTGTCTTCCCAAATGTCATAAACCCGATTTCGCGAGAAAAAGGGGGCGCGACAGCATGGCGACTCTGCTGGGGATTTCTTTTAGGCTTTTACCATTTCAAGCTATTAGTGTGACTTTACATTTCTTATATGCCTTTATTTGTTTAATCCCTTTAAGCATTTAATTCCTTCTCCTACTACAAAACTGACTTGTCTTTTGTTTCTTTCCCTTATTTCTTTTATTGCTTTCCTTTATTACTGTTTTAAATTATGAAGAATTGTTTTAATTATTGCTTTTATAACGTGCAAATACGTGACAACTTGTTTTAATTATTGCATAAGCATGTTTTCAACATCATATTCCACTCGTGCCAAACAAAATACCATAGCAACGCTTATAATGAGTGGTTGCGCCCTTTCGATATTATCACCCCCTAAATCCGGCAAAGGCATATTTGCAGTAAAACCAGTCGATCAATAGTGTAGTCAACGGTTCTGCGACTTTCCCTCTTGAGTTGTCCGCTCAAGGGTACCAGTCTAATACCCCATAGAAACCTTACTCTGTTTAATTGTGCATGCATCATGGTCAAACCTAGCCGAGTCAGTTATGTTGTCCATATAATAACTCTTTAAGACAGCCTTGTCCAAAGTCCACTGGGTTTTCCCAAAACCCAAACGGACACTACCACGTTTTGTGCATTTATTTAGAGAACTAAAATTCTTTTATGCCATTTGTTGATATTAAATAGTCGAGTCTGGTGGGGTTAAGGGCCTAACTATTTTGTCTTGTAGAAATATGAGGCACGAAGTCCTTAGATTCAGCATGGTCACCAACATCCACCCCAAACTGCTAAGCTGGTGGAAGGATCTTCATTCCAGCGATCAGACTCTTGTCCGGAAATACCTGGGAAACCTACCTTCTCTTTTGGAAATTCAACCCAACAACAAAATATAGAAGCTGCTACCCTATTCTGGGATTGTGATAGGTCTGTGTTCCGCTTTGGAGACATTGAGATGACACCCCTGCTCGAGGAAATAGGAGGACTGGCTGGTATGCCGTGGGAAACTCCGGGTTTGTTAATGCCAGAAAACCGCAAGGGTAGAGGTTTTCTCAAAATGATGGGTCTAAAGAACAATCCAGACTTGACATGTTTGAAAGAGTCGTACATTCCCTTTGACTACTTGTACGAGAGGTACGGTCACAGCAAATCTTACCGTACTTATCCTGACGAGTTTACCCTTACATCATTGGGGCATATTCACCGAAGGGTCTTTGTCTTCATGTTCCGTTTCTTGGGGATGATAGTGTTTCCAATGAAGAAAACAAGAATCCATACCAGGCTAGCTATGGTCACCAGAACTCTAATGGAAGGAATTGACGGACAACCATTCAGTCTTGTGCCAATGATCATTGCAGAGATATACCGAGCCCCAGAAAGGTGTCAACAGGGAGCCAAACATTTCGAGGGTTGTAATCTGCTACTTCAACTTTGGCTCATGGAACATCTCCAGAAGGGTGAGTACCGACAGGAAATCCATCGAAGGGACTGGGATGATCATATCGCCTTTCATCACCCAAAGCGAATGAATTACATGCCCAACATGTTCGCCCAACCGGAGAATGCTAGAGAATGGGTCGAACTCTTTGATAATTTGACTGAGGACCGGGTACAATGGATGTTCGAGTGGTTCCCTACTGAAGAATTCATCGTTCGATCCAGGGATGCGTCATTTCTGATACTGATCGGTTTGAGGGGAACCTACCCTTATGTCCCTCTCCGAGTTATGAGACATGCTGGTAGGAAGCAGGTTATACCAAGGGTCGACAAGACGAGTTACTTCCGGGCTGACTTCCACAATGACGATAGTCCGTACAGGTGCCAGGCTCAGCATACGTGGCATTGCAAGATTGTCTTAGGAAGGGACACCATCGAACCAGACAGATACCATGCTGGTTGTACCCTACACTATTCAGGCTGGCTGGAGGACAATCACAATGGTTTGGGTCAACCCAGGTTTGTTCGAGGTCACAGGATCATCGATGAAAAGGCTGAAGCACGGGTCAAGTACAACCAACTGCGCCAGAGGATTCGGGAATGTGAAAGTGAGCACCGCGAAATACAAGAAGCCAATCAAAAACTAATTGAAGAGTGGAAGGATATGGCTGTCAGCGCCAACAAACGATTGGTCTGTTTGGAGCGAGGTATAGTAGAATTGGAAAAGAAGTTTCTGAAGAGGGTCGAAGACTGCCAGACTGCTGAAGGAAATGAAGGCGGACATCTGGCCAAAGCTTACTTGCTACTAGGACTGCGCGAGCTAGGGGAACTGTTCGATGGAGCCAACAATGCCGAGTCTGGGGAAGGTCCCTCTGGGACCAAATAGATAGGAATTTCCATTTCCGCTTTATAAGATGTAATAAGTCCGATAGCCATTAGTGATTTTTATTTTCTTGTTATTTAGTGTCGTTTTGGGATTCGTCTACCTTTTATCAATGAAATGAGGCATTTAGCATTCTAAGTTCTCCAAATTAACTTGTCGCTAGGCCTACCTCGGGCACAACGAGGTCCCCAAAATTAGGACGCGCTTTATATTTCAGCACTATGTGTTTAAATATTGCAACATTTTTCTAATGATCCTCACTGACTTGTTACCTTTTGTTTTATTTTTTGTTTATTCCCCTCCCCAAAGGTTAGTTCGTGAGCTCTGGCAACATCATCATATTTTACGAGATCCAGGGGCCCTCCACCTACTCCTCCTCCCTGTCCTGTCAGACACAAAAACAAAGGAAAAATGGAAGATTCGAACAACTCAGCTGAACGGGTAGAGGTCACTCATGGTACTCTGGTCCCCAAGGAAAATGCATCCCAACTAGAACAAAAGCTGTTGAAGTTTCAGGAAGAACTTGATCAAGTCCGAAATCTGGCAAATCTGTCATTTTCCCTCACCACTCCAGAGGTTACTTTCCCAAATACTCAGAATCCTGTACCTCCGCAAAACATCCCAAAGCAACAAAACCATCCCGCTCCTCACCACCACTGCAATACTTGCCATACCTCAAATAATACCTCACTGCTCATCCCAAAACTCCAGAACTCCACAAATGACCACTGCCATACCCAACATAATACCCCCATCTATGTGGAGACTGTGCCACACTCCACCTAGCCCATCTCAAGCACACCCGAGTCCGATGATAAGGACTTGCTCATCAGAAATCTGGCTGAAGAGCTTAAAAAGTTGACTAGCAGAATTCAAGGCGTTGAAGGTAGTAAGGGAATTGAGGGGCTAAACTATGAAGATCTTTGCATACAGCCCGATGTCGAACTGCCCGAGGGGTACAAACCTCCCAAGTTCGAGATGTTTGATGGTACAGGGGATCCCAGGGTCCACTTGAGAACATACTGTGACAAGCTGGTCGGAGTGGGAAGAGACGAGAGAATCCGCATGAAGCTTTTCATGAGGAGCCTGAAGGGAGACGCCTTATCTTGGTACATTAGCCAGGATCCGAAGAAGTGGTCAAGCTGGGTAAGCATGGCGTCTGATTTTATGGACAGATTCGGGTTCAACACGGAGAATGCGCCAGATGTGTTCTATATTTAAAACTTGAAGAAGAAACCCACAGAGACCTTCCGTGAGTATGCTACTCGATGGAGATCAGAAGCTGCTAAGGTTAGGCCTGCTTTGGAAGAAGAGCAAATGAACAAATTCTTCGTTCGGGCCCAAGACCCACAGTATTATGAGAGGCTGATGCTGATCGAGAATCACAAATTTTCTGACATCATCAAGCTAGGAGAAAGGATCGAGGAAGGCATCAAGAGTGGTATGGTTACAAACTTTGAAGCCTTGCAAGCTACCAATAAGGCTTTACAGTCTGGTGGTACGTCCAAGAAAAGGGACGTAGGTGCTGTAATGGTTGCACAGAGGACCAAATCCCCTATCAAATACCAAACATACCCAATACCTCCAATCACATATCAGCCTACCCCAAATTACCAAGCACCCTCACCCTCTTACCATACTCCACCACCCACTTATCAGTCATCTCCACCTCCCGCATATCAGCCCACTTCACCCAAATACTCCCAACCAGCACATGTTTACCAAGCCTACAACACCCAACCATCCCACTATCAATCACCTCCCCCACGTCAAAACTTCCCTAGACCTCGACCAAATTTTGACCGCAGACCTCCCAAACAGTATACCGCCATTGCTGAACCAATTGACCAGCTGTACGAAAGGCTCAAAGCTGCTGGTTATGTCACCCCTATCCCTGCTATAACACCTGAAAACCCTTCTCAGTGGGTCAATCCAAATAAATCATGTGCATACCATTCCGGCATGAAAGGACATACCATTGATGAATGCCGCTCTCTGAAGGATAAGATCCAGACTTTGATTGATAACAAGATCATTGTAGCAAAGGAACCTGCTCCGAATGTCCGCAATAACCCTCTGCCAGACCACAAGGGCGAAGGTGTTCACATGATCGAGATAGAGGATGACTGGGACCCCAAGGGATCAATCGGTTTAATCACAGAAGGCGACGATCCAAAGAAGCCAGTAGTCACCCTTAATCCGATTGTGGTCCAGATTCAGCCTTCTGGGGACGCCGAGGTAAAATTTCCATGCCACTCGAGTTTGAAGCACCATCCTCTACAAAGACGCCAGCGCCAATTGAGGTTGAGTTTATGTCACCAGCAAACCCACCTACACCCTTTGAAGTTGCAGTTTTACCGCCTAAGGGGCCTGCTCCGTTCGGAGTAAAGATAGCCACGCCAATTCCAGTGGCAATGTCGGCAGTAACACCATTCCACACAAAGGCCATACCTTGGGACTACACAGCCGAGGCCAAAAGAAAGGGGAAGGTCAAGTTCGGGGAAGCCGTTGCGGCACAGGGTATGACAAGAACCGGCAGGGTTTATACCCCGGAGCATTTGGCTGAGTCAAGCAAGCAGGCCTCTAGTCGGCCAACCATCACTGAAACTGGGCCCGACGATCTCTGGAGAAAGATACAAGCCAAAGAATACTCAGTCATTGATCAGCTGAACAAAACACCGGCACAGATTTCTATCCTTGCTTTGCTACAAAGTTCCGATGCACACAAGAATGCCTTGCTAAGAGTGCTGAGTGAGGCATATGTACCAAGTAACATCACCGGCGGAGAGATGGCTAACATGGTAGGCCAAGTATTGGAAAGTCACAAGATCACTTTTCACGAAGATGAGCTGCCACCAGAAGGGTTGAGTCACAACAAGGCATTGCACATCACCGTGCAGTGCGAAGATTATTTTATCACCAGGATCCTAATTGATGGAGGGTCCAGCCTCAACATTTGTCCGTTGGTAACACTCAGGACATTAGGAAAGGGGCTGCATGAGATCAAGGACGGGGCCATCAACGTCAAAGCTTTCGACGGTTCTCAAAGGTCCACCATTGGGGAAATTAGCTTGTGTTTGCAAATGGGGCCTACTTGGTTTGATGTTGACTTTCAAGTGATAGACGTGCCGGCATCTTACAATCTGTTGTTGGGACGACCATGGATTCATGCCGCTGGGGCTGTAGCATCAACACTACATCAGGCAGTGAAGTTTGAGTGGAACCACCAAGAGGTGATCATTCACGGCGACGGTAGCAATCCCATATACAGTCGCAAGACTATCCCAACAATAGGAGGCAGAAGAAGGATAGGCGGGGAAACTTACCACCACATCGAGCGAGTCAACGCCGTTGATAAAGACAAATGGTGGGACAACAAAATTGAAAGCATATTGAACTAGAGCGGATATGAACCTAGCAAGGGACTTGGCAAGAATCTCCAAGGAATCGCTAAGCCCATCAAGCTCAAGAAACATGGCACCACCTTCGGATTGGGGTATGAGTATACCTGGAAAGAATTCAACAACTGGCCGCCACCATGGCGCGGTCTTTACTACCCATTAGAGCAGCCAATACCTCGCTTGGAGCAGACTTTCCAACCGGCCGAAGTTATCTATGGGTCAGAAGAAGAGGAAGCACTGGCAGCAGTGAGGAATTTGTTCTTGGAAGACGATGACATGGATTGTTGTGTCGTTTTCGAGGAGGAGAGGGAGGAAGACCCTTCCATACAGGCTGTAAGCAGAGGAGCATGCCTCAATAACTGGACTATCAGAATCACCAGATCCCGGCGAGCCTCGGGGTAGCAAGGCTGAACAAGCATCATGCACTATTTTTATTTTTACTAGTTGACTTTCCTTTCGCATTTTTATTTTTGCAAGAAAGAGCTCAAATGTTCAAAAACAGTTATGGAATTTATCAAAGCATTTCGGTTTTCTTCTAAATCTTACTCTTATTATTTTCTCTCATTACTTTACTTAGACAGCATTACTATTACTTATCTTGATGAACTAATGACTGTGACATGCAACGAGACAACGCAACAAACAAACATAGATTCAGAGGAAGATGATATGCCGGAAGAGATCGTTAAAGAAGTTGAGAATTTTGAGAACAGACCTAAGTCCAACCTGGACGAGACTGAGATTGTTAACCTGGGAGATGCAGAAAACGTCAAAGAAACACGAATCAGCGTTCGCTTATCACCGTCAGAAAAGGAAGAGTACACAGAATTTCTAAGAGAGTATGAGGACATATTCGCCTGGTCGTATGATGACATGACTGGGCTAAGTACATCTATTGTGCCACACAAACTGCCAACTGATCCAACATGTCCACCGATGAAGCAAAAGCTCAGAAAATTCAAGCCAGATATGAGTTTGAAAATCAAGGAAGAAGTCACCAAGCAGGCCAAAGCCAAAGTTCTCAGGGTAGTAGAATATCCAACATGGTTAGCCAACATTGTGCCAGTACCGAAGAAGGATGGGAAGGTCAGAGTCTGTGTCGACTATCGGGACCTCAACCAGGCCAGTCCAAAAGACGACTTCCCCATGCCAAACATACACATCCTGATTGACAATTGCGCCAAGCACAAGTTGCAATCATTTGTAGATTGTTTCGCTGGGTATCATCAGATCTGGATGGATGAAGAAGATGCTGAGAAAACGGCTTTCATTATGCCGTGGGGAATGTACTGCTACAAGATGATGCCGTTTGGCCTTAAGAATGCAGGGGCCACTTACATGAGAGCCATGACTACCATTTTCCATGATATGATACACAAGGAGATCGAGGTGTACGTAGACGACGTCATCATTAAGTCAAAGAAGGCCGCTGATCACATGTAAGATTTGAGGAAGTTTTTCAATAGACTGCGAAGGTACAACCTAAAGCTGAATCCCGCGAAGTGTGCATTTGTTGGGTTTATTGTGATTCGCCGGGGAATAGAACTGGATCCATCGAAGATCAAAGCCATTCAAGAATTGCCACCGCCAAAGAACAAGAAGGACGTAATGAGTTTCTTGGGGAGACTTAACTACATCAGCCGGTTCATAGCACAATCTACAGTTATCTGTGAGCCAATCTTCAAGACGTTCAAGAAGGATGCCGCCACCGAATAGACTGATGACTGCCAGAAAGCTTTCGACAGAATCAAGGAATACCTGTCAACACCACCAGTCTTAGTTCCTCCTGAACCAGGTAGACCTCTGTTACTCTACATCGCAGTGTTAGATGGTGCCTTCGGGTGCGTCCTGGGGCAGCATGATGAAACGGGAAGGAAAGAGCAGGCCATCTATTATCTCAGCAAGAAGTTCACTCCGTACGAGGCCCGGTATTCTCTGTTAGAACGCACCTGTTGTGCTCTAACTTGGGTGGCTCAGAAGCTGAGGCACTACTTCTGTGCCTATACTACATATCTCATATCAAGGATGGATCCTTTGAAATACATCTTTCAGAAGCCCATGCCCACCGGCAAGCTAGCAAAGTGGCAAATCCTGTTGAGTGAATTCGACATTGTCTACGTAACTCAGAAAGCAGTCAAGGGACAGGCAATAGCAGATCACCTGGCCGAAAATCCCGTGGATGGAGAATACGAACCCCTGAAAACGTATTTTCCTGACGAAGAGGTATCATTCATAGGAGAAGATATTGCAGAATCCTATGACGGGTGGAGAATGTTTTTCGATGGAGCAGCAAATTTCAAAGGAGTCGGCATAGGAGCAGTCCTAGTATCAGAAATCGGTCAGCATTATCCGGTGTCTGCCAAACTCAGGTTCCCATGCACCAACAATATGGCCGAGTACGAAGCCTGCATCTTAGGGCTCAAGATGGCTATTGACATAAACATTCAAGAGTTGCTAGTAATTGGGGATTCAGATCTGCTCATACACCAGGTCCGAGAAGAATGGGCAATCAAGAACTCCAAGATACTCCCTTATCTGCATCATGTATAGGAGTTGAGGAAGAGGTTCACAAAGACAGAATTACAACATGTCCCAGAATCCAGAATGAGTTCGCCGATGCATTGGCTACCTTGTCGTCCATGATACAACATCCGGACAAAAACTTCATTGATCCTATTCCGGTAAAGATCCATGATCAGCCAGCTTACTGTGTTCATGTCGAAGAAGAAGCATATGGAAAACCTTGGTTTCATGACATCAAGGAATATTTAGCAAAAGGAGAATACCCAGAACTTGCAAACACTACTCAGAAGCGCACACTTCGAAGGCTGTCCAATAATTTCTTTCACAGCGGAGGAATCCTATATAGGAGGACTCCTGATTTGGGACTATTAAGGTGTGTCGACGCAAAAGAAGCATCCAGGCTGTTTGAGGAAATTCATGCCGGGACCTGCGGTCCATATACGAACGGCTTTATTTTGGCAAAGAAAATACTCCGGGCTGGTTACTTTTGGATGACTATGGAGACAGATTGCATCCAGTATGTCCGGAAATGCCATCGCTGTCAGATACATGCAGACATGATCAAAGTACCCCCAAACGAGCTTAATGCAACAAGCTCACCATGGCCGTTCGCCGCTTGGGGAATGGATGTTATCGGACCAATCGAACCTGCCGCATCAAATGGACACAGGTTTATCCTAGTGGCAATTGATTATTTCATCAAATGGGTCGAAGCAGCATCTTACAAAGCAGTAACCAAGAAAGTCGTGGCAGACTTTGTCCGCGACCGCATCGTTTGTCGATTCGGGATTCAAGAGTCGATCATCACTGACAATGGCTCCAACCTCAACAGTGACCTGATGAAGGCCATGTGTGAAACCTTCAAGATCAAACACAAGAATTCTACAACCTACAGGCCTCAGATGAACGGAGCCGTAGAGGCCGCCAACAAGAATATTAAGAAAATACTAAGGAAAATGATATAAAAGCATAAGAAGTGGCACGAGAAGCAATCATTTGCTTTATTGGGGTAATGCACCACAGTCCGCACATCAACCGGGGCAACCCCCTATATGCTGGTTTATGGTACGTAGGCAGTCATTCCCGTCGAGGTGGAAATTCCCTCCATAAGGATCATACAGGAAGCGGAACTCGACTATGTAGAGTGGGTGAAAAGTCGTTACGAGCAGCTAGCTCTTATAGATAGGAAGAGAATGAATGCAGTTTTCCACGGTCAGCTTTATCAGAACAGAATGTCCAGAGCCTTCAACAAGAGAGTCAAGCCGAGACAGCTCACACCGGGGCAGTTGGTATTAAAGAAAATTTTCCCGCATCAAGATGAAGCCAAAAGGAAATTCTCTCCTAACTGGCAGGGTCCATACATGGTTCACTGGGTTTTAACAGGAGGAGCCCTCATACTTGCAGAAATGGACGGAGAAGTTTGGCCAAAACTGATCAATTTAGATGTAGTCAAGCGGCACTATGTGTAATCTTATGTTTTCCTATGTGATGTAATTTGAACTACGTCTGACCTGATTCCCGTTTAAGAGGGGATACGTAGGCAGCCTTATGGGTTCGGTCATAATTCAATAAAATTTTCATTTCCCCCGAAATTGGAAACCGGGGCAGAATTTTGAGGAGGACCCTCAAAATTCCGAAGTAATTTCAGCCGATCATCGCGAGCAGCAGCCAGAAAAGTCAACCCATTAAACCAGGGTAGAATTTTGAGGAGGGCCCTCAAAATTCCGTAGTAGGAGAGGTGGCAATGTCCTGAACCACATCACAGTCGTCGGTTCATCTAAAAAGCTATTTCTTAACTATATACTTATGTCATATCTTTTTACAAACTCATGCATGTTTATTATCGAATTCGCTTTGTTTAGCAACGCTACCCCAATGATACATACCGATATCACCGAGACAGAGCCGAGCAGGTCAAGCAAAGTCAGCGGGGATACGAACTAACCTTTCCCCTTTACAAAACTCATGATTTTTCTTTGGATGCAGGCACCCGAGTCGCAAAATCATCAAACATATTATACACTCATGTTGTTTAGGAACACAACTCTCAGAACCATTGCACCTATGCACAGTTGCTATCCGCACACAATATCCCCAACAGCCACAATATCGCAATCAGCTAAGAAAACTCTATTACCATTTATCTCTTGCATAAGGCTACTATTCTGCCTTCCGAGACTAAGCACTGTCTCCATCTGCATTTCCTGCATTGCATAAGGCTACTATTCTGCCTTCCGAGACTAAGCACTGTCTCCATCTGCATTTCCTACATTGCA
>NW_017681544.1:0-11154 GCF_001879085.1 Nicotiana attenuata
TACATGTATTTAAGCTAAGGATGAAGGGAAGTTACTTACCTTACCAAGTTATGTGGAAACCCTCTCTTGGAAGAACCCAAATCGCCTAAGTGTAGAGTGAAAAATGAGAGAAATGAGTTTGAGTTCGTATTAAATGAACCCTTCTGCCCCCATTTATTTTCGCATCTGCGGAAGTATTTCTGCTTCTGCGGAATTTTGGCCGCTTCTGCGGCTTTTGGGATTTGGGGCTCGACCGCTTCTGCGGTCTGGGGCCGCATAGGCGGAACCGCTTCTGCGGTCCCTGGGCCGCTTTTGCGGTTTCCCCTGGCCTGCCCCTTCTCCGCTTCTGCGCTCTAATGACCGCATCTGCGGTCCCGCTTCTGCGGTCCAAGAACCGCAGATGCGGTTATGACAGAAGCAGCAAGCTTCAGTCATTTTCCAAATTCTAACTTCACTCGAGCCTCGCTCGTTTGACGCTTGGGGCTCCCATGCCCCGCCCGAACATACCGACAAGTCTAAAATCACGAGGCGGACCTACTCGAACCCTCGAAACACCCAAAACAACGCTAAATCGAGGAATCAACCCCAAAACCAAATGAATCAAATCATTGAACTTCAAGTTCTTAAATTCTCCTCCAACGGGTCAAACGCCCTTAAACTACTCGGATTGACACCAAATTTTACGGGTAAGTCTTAACTGATATTTCGGACTTGTACCAAGTTTCGGAATCGAAATCCGAACCTGATACCTAGGAAAACAATGATTTCTTAGTTTATTTAAACCTTTGAAACTTTAACTTAACAATTTCACATAAAAATTCATTACTCGGGCTAGGGACCTCGGAATTCGATTTCGGGCATACGCCCAGGTCCCATATTTTCCCACGGACCCTCAGAAATTGTCGATCACGATTCCGGGTCTGTTTCCCCAAAATGTTGACCGAAGTCAAACTTGGCCTTTTTAAAGAAACTTACAGAAGCAACTAGACTTATTCTTGCTCAAAACTCTTCTAACTTCCGAACCACCCGTCCCCGCAAGTCATAAATTAGCTAAAGCAAGTGCGGGAAGTTTTATTTAAGGGAACGGGGTTCTAAAACGCAAAACGACCAGTCGAGTCGTTACAGGTTTTAGACTTATAAGCGAGTGAAGCGATTCATACTTGATTAATAGTTCCTATAGGCATGCTTTCTATTGCGTTGTTGATTTTTAAACACTTTTATGGCCATAGTAAAATGCAGAAAACCTATAACCATGATATCTAGGTGCTGAACTTTTGTTTAAAGCCTATGAACATGATATCTAATTGCAGTTGATTATTTAAGACCTATAAACATGATTGCCTAATGAAGAATGTATATGTAAGATTCAGAAAGACCTGTAGGCATATTTTCTATATGCATATGCAGAATTCAAATTTCCAGGTAATTATAGGCATGGTATCTATATGAGAGAATGCAAAATTCCTACAGACATGGTATCTATATGAGAAATACAGAATTCCTACAGACATGGTATCTATATGAGAGAATGCAGAATTCCTACAGATATGGTATCTATGTGAGAGAATGCAGAAATTCAGAAAGTACCTATAGGCAGGATATCTACCCTTTGCATATATAGTTATCCCTCCCTTTTTCACTAGCCATCCCCAAGAGTTTATTACAAATTATTACAGCCCAGAAAAATAAAAGAATACATCGGAAATTAAAAAGTACAACCAAGGAGAGCCTGATTCAAACTTCCTGTCTAAAATATAAAGTAAACCAACTCCAATGAGATCATGATCCAAAGCCTTTCTCCCATTTGGATGTGCCAGAGTTCCCTAAGAGTCTCATATGGACTCCGGGCAGTGCTCACACCCAAATGTATCACTAGATTAAGACATAGTGCAGTGTGGAAGGGCCAGCCCTCAAGTGTCCAAGTTCCGAGGGAACTCAAGGTCCCAAGGCAAGGCTCACAAGAGGGGGCAGAACTTAGGGACTAAGAGAGAGTGGAAGTGCAGAAATAGAGTGTTGAAAGGGGGAAAGGGAAAAGGAAACAGTTACAAACAAATACACATAGAGGTACAGGGGGAATAGGGAAGTTGAAAGAGGCCAGAGCAGGCTGTGGGCATACCCAGCAATAGGGAGTGCTAGTATGCCCATAAGCCTGTTAGAACACATTGTTTAGAGGCTGGGATCCTAAAGGATCCAATATTAATTCATGGACAATAACTTATATATTGCCATGTCTTAAACCGTAGCTCAAACACATAAGGGGGTATGGAGTAGGGATTCATAGCAGAAACAAACAGAAAGAGGTCACCATACTAATTTAAATATTGAACTCTACAGAAACAGTAAGTAGACATGGATACACAAGTTGTAAAGAAACACGTTGTTGTGATGCTAAAGCTTAAATTAGGACATACCAGTTTCAAAGAAACAAATAAAGAAAAGTAGTAGGTCTTGTAAACAGGCCACAGCGCAGACAAGAAGAGAGAACACTATTGTGTGTGAGTATGAGTTCAGAAGGATTGTGAATTCTCTTGAGTTTGTGAAAGGGTCGTGCCTTTGTAGTGTGAAAATGAGGCAGAAATAAGGCAAGAAAGCAGTTAAGGAACTGAATATCAATTAAGAATTAATCACACACAAGACTTCCTTTAATTAAGGAATTCAGAAACGGGTAAAAACTATTTGAGGAAAGAAATTAAATAAGCACTTTGTGCAAAGTAGGCAATTAGAGGTAAATACATAGAAGTTTTATTTAAGTACAGAATTTTGAAATACGCGATTGTACAATTAAGGTAAGAAAATCAATTAGTAGCCAGTAAATCAGGCGAATCACATAGCCAAACTTGGAAGAACCCCCAAATTCTAGGGTTTCCACCATTAATCGAGTGCACAGATGAGAGGGCAAGTAATTAAATCGAAACAGGTTCAGAGGTCTCAGAAAAGAACTGAAACTTCTAACACGTTTCTTTCAGCAACAGAAACTTACATGCAGAACACAGTAGAAGAGCTCAAAGAAAACAGAGTAGAAGAAACTAATTCGAAACATAATGGGAAAATTGATAAGAACAGTAGGAGAAGCACATTAAGACGTTTTCTAGAAGAAGCTTAAGCAGAACACAGTAGGTGGAACTTAATAAGAAACACTTAAGAACATAGTAAAGGAAGATACAGTAGGAGAAACACACAAGAACACAGTAGAGGAAAATACAGTAGAAAAAGCATGCAAGAATACAGTATAAGAAAATACAGTAGAAGGATCATACAAGAACATGGTAGAAGAAAATACAAGAACACAATAGAGGCAAATACACACAAAAAGAAAGTTAGAGAAATATTTAAATACTTTCAGAAAAATCCTAGATCGGAAAAGAAATGGTTTTGAAAGTAGTTTTTGAAAGAAAAGCCAAGAAAATCGTTTAAAATCTTAAGGAAAGCATAGATATGGAACATATCTAAAGAGATCAGAAAAACCTCAAAACTAGGGTTTTCAGAGGAACCCAAACGACGAGAAAGGCTTGGATCTAAGCAAAAGGTGTCGAGACCAGGCTTCGAATAGACATAGCTTGCCGGAACGGGGCCGGAGATGGCCGTGGAACTCGAATCGACAGAGGTCTGGACATAACCCTTCATGGTCGATTCGTGGAGCTTCAGTTAACCAAACGTTAGGAGCCATAGGTGGCTTGGTGGGTGGTGAAACCACCATAGATCTAGGTTGGAGGGTGACTGGAGAAGATGAACAGAATTCATCGGAGAGGAGGGGATGGGGAAGGTTCTAGAGAGAACCAGAGGTTAGAGAGATAAAGACGAGTGAGGGATAAATGAGGGGTATTGGGGGGTCGTTTGGTTTAATTTAGGTAGGTTAAACGGGGACCGTTGATCTGAATGATCAGCGGTCCAGATTGGATGGGGTAGGTGGATCGGGTAGGATAGTTGGGGCTGACTTCCTGGCATGTGATGGTGCTGGCTGAACTTGCTCTGGAATTTTGAGGACCCTCCTCAAAATTCTGCCCCAGTTTGTGATATTGGGGAAAATGAAAATTTATTATGATATGACCGAACCCATAAGGCTGCCTACGTATCCCCTCTTAAATGGGAATCAGGTCAAGCATAGTTCAATTACATCAGAAAAGAAATGTGAAATAATCTAGGCATAGTATCTCTTAACTGCGTCTGAATTGATTGGTTTTGGCTAGATTTCTTCGTCCATTTCTGCAAGTATGAGTGCTCCTCCTGTCAGGACCCTGTGAACCATGTACGGACCTTGCCAGTTGGGAGAGAATTTTCCTTTGGCTTCATCTTGATGCGGGAAGATTTTCTTCAATACCAACTGTCCTGGTGCGAACTGTCTCGGTTTGACTCTTTTGTTGACAGCTCTGGACATTCTGTTGTGATAAAGTTGGCCGTGACATACTGCGTTCATTCTCTTTCCATCGATAAGGGCCAATTGTTCATAGCGGCTCCTTGTCCATTCCGCATCGCTGAGTTCAGCTTCTTGTATGACTCTCAAAGAAGGAAGCTCTACCTCGGCTGGGATGACAGCCTCGGTACCATAAACCAGCATGTAGGGGGTTGCCCCGGTTGACGTGCGAACTATGGTGCGGTACCCTAACAGAGCAAAGGGTAACTTCTCATGCCACTGTTTGTGATTCTCTACCATTTTCCTTAGTATCTTCTTAATGTTTTTGTTGGCGGCTTCTACGACTCCATTCATCTGAGGTCTGTAGGCGGTGGAATTCTTGTGCTTGATTTTGAAAGTTTCACATATAGCTTTCATCAGATCACTGTTGAGGTTGGGGGCATTGTCAGTAATAATGGACTCAGGAACTCCAAATCGGCAGACAATACGATCCTTGACAAAGTCTGCGACGACTTTCTTGGTTACAGCTTTGGAAGATGCAGCTTCTACCTATTTTGTGAAGTAATCAATGGCTACCAGAATAAACCAGTGTCCGTTCGAAGCAGTAGGCTCAATCGGACTGATAACATCCATTCCCCAGGCGACGAATGGCCAAGGTGAGCTTGTTGCATTGAGCTCGTTTGGCGACATCTTTATCATGTTGGCATGCACTTGACATTGAAAGCATTTGCGGACATACTGGACACAATACGTTTCCATGGTCATCCAAAAGTAACCTACCGTGAGTATTTTCTTGGCCAGAACGAAACCATTCATGTGCGGGCCACATGTCCCGGCATGCACATCCTCAAGTAGCTTAGAAGCTTCCTTTGCGTCGACACACCTCAGCAAACCCAAATCCGGAGTTCTTCTGTACAAGTTCCCTCCGAAGTGATTTGACAATCTCCAGAGTGTGCGTTTCTGAATGTGATTTGCATGCTCCGGGTATTCTCTTTTTGATAAGTACTCCTTGATCTCATAGAACCAAGGCTTTCCATCCGCTTCTTCCTCGACATGAGCACAATATGCTGGCTGATTATGGATCCTCACCGAAATGGGATTAATATAGTTCTTATCTGGATGCTGTATCATTGATGACAAAGTGGCTAACGCATCGGCGATCTCATTCTAAATTTTGGGCACATGTCGGAATTCTATCTTCTAAACCTCCTTTTCAATTCCCGCACATGGTGCAGATATGGAAATATCTTGGAATTCTTGGTAGCACATTCTCCTTGTACCTGGTGTACAAGCAAATCTGAATCACCAGTCACCAACAACTCCTGAATGTTCATGTCGACTGCCATGTTGGCTTCGTATTCCGCCATATTGTTGGTGCAGGGAAATCTGAGCTTAGCAGATACGGGATAATGTTGACCTATTTCTGATACCAAAACTGCTCCAATGCCTACTCCTTTGAGATTTGCGGCTCCATCAAAAACATCCTCCAACCATCATATGCTTCGGTAATGTCTTCTCCTACCAATGATACTTCTTCATCAGGAAAATACATTTTCAAGGGTTCGTATTCTCCTCCCACCGGATTTTCAGCGAGGTGATCTGCCAATGCCTGTCCCTTGACTGCCCTTTGAGTTACATAGACGATGTCTAACTCACTCAGTACTATCTTCCACTTAGCCAACTTCCGCGTAGGCATGGGCTTCTGAAATATATACTTCATAGGATCCATCCTGGATATGAGGTACGTAGTGTAGGCACAGAAATAATGCCTCAACTTCTGGGCTGTCCAGGTCAAAGCACAGCAAGTGCATTCAAGCAGAGAATACCGTGCTTCATAAGGTGTGAATTTCTTACTCAGGTAATATATGGCTTGCTCCTTTCGTCATGTCTCATCATGTTGTCCTAAAACACACCCAAAGGCTCCATCTAACACGGAAAGATAAAGTAGCAAAGGTCATCCTGGTTCAGGCGGGACCAGAACTGGTGGTATGGACAGGTATTCCTTGATCTTGTAAAAAGCCCTCTAGCAATCCTCAGTCTAACTCACCTCGGCATCCTTCCTCAGCATCTTGAAGATGGGTTCACATATTACGGTGGACTATGCTATGAATCAACTGATGTAGTTGAGTCGTCCCAAGAAGCTCATCACGTCCTTTTTGCTTTTGGGTGGTGGTAACTCCTGAATAGATTTGACTTTAGTCGGATCTAGCTCGATCCCTCGGCGACTGACAATGAATCCCAATAACTTTCCTACAAGAACCCCGAATGCACACTTTGCGGGGTTCAACTTTAAATTGTACCTCCTGAGCCTGTTGACGAATTTCCTCAAGTTTGATATGTGATCTACGGCCCTCTTGGATTTGATAATGACGTCGTCCACATATACCTCTATTTCTCTGTGTATCATATCATGAAAAATGGTTGTCATGGCTCTCATGTAAGTAGCCCCAGCATTCTTCAGACCGAATGGCATTGTCTTGTAATAGTATACACCCCAAGGCGTAATAAAAGCTGTCTTCTCGGCATCTTCTTCGTCCATCCAGATCTGGTGATAACCTACGAAGCAATCTACAAAGGATTGGAGCTCATGCTTGGCGCAGTTATCGATTAGGATATGTATATTTGGCAGCGGGAAGTCGTCTTTGGGACTTGCTCTGTTTAAATCCCGATAATCAACACATATTCGGACCTTTCCGTCTTTCTTCGGAACTGGCACAATGTTAGCTAACCAAGTTGGGTACTCAACCACCCTTAGAACCTTGGCTTTGATCTGCTTGGTAACTTCCTCCTTGATTTTCAGACTCATGTCTGATTTGAATTTTCTGAGTTTCTGCTTGACTGGAGGACACATGGGGTTGGTAGGCAACTTGTGAGCTACTATAGATGTGCTCAAACCGGTCATATCGTCATACGACCATGCAAAAATGTCCTCATATTCCTTTAGAAAATGGATGTATTCTTCCTTCTCTGTTGGCGACAAGTGAATGCTGACGCGGGTCTCTTTGACGGTCTTGGCATCTCCCAAATTTACTGCTTCTGTTTCGTCCAGGTTGGACTTGGGCTTGTTCTCAAAATTCACTACTTCCCTGACAATTTCCTCGGGTATCTCATCTTCTTCCTCTGAGTCACTATTCTCATGTTACGTTGCCTCATTACATGTCACAGTCACGGGTTCATCAGGAAAAGTAATAATAACACTGTAGAACGGAGAAGTATAAAAATAGTAATGAATAATGATAAAGGATAGATACGTTTGATTAAAACTGAGAAAATTGTTCAAACAAAAGCTTGGCTCGGTGGATCGAGCATTTATTTAAAACAGAAAAATCTTAAAACAAAATTGTTGGAAAATTCCAATGCCTAGAACAGCTATAAATTTTGCCAAGCTACCCAGGGACTCGGCGGGCTCGGGATGGTGTGGCGGTCCAGTTTCTGAGAATAGCTCCCTTCCCACAGTCTGAATGGTGAGGCCTTCTTCCTCATCCTCCTCAATTATTGCACTGCATTGTATCATTTATTCTGACTTTTCCTTTGCTTTTAGGATCACTTGGAAGAAGAGGATGTGGAAGACCTTTAGGTATGCTGATGATGTCAGTATGAGCGAACCAACCTCAGGGGATGGGAATAATCAAAATAAAGGAAAAAAACAAAAGGTAAACAAGTCAGTGAGGATTCTGAAATGTTTGCAGGATCTAAACAAATATGCGGAAATATAAATTCGCGTCCTAATTTGGGAGCCTCGTTGTGCCCGAGGTAGGCCTAGCGACAAGTAGATTTGGAGAACTTTTAATGTCAATAAATGCTTCATTTCATAATGTAAAAATAGACGAATCCCAAAACAATACCAAGATATTAGAAAAAAACAAATTACTACTCGAACTTGGCCTTATTACATTTGAAAAGCAAGTAAACCTAATCTATTTGGTCTCGGAAGGACTTTCTTCGGGCTGAATGCTCTTGTTGATCAAATCCTCCAGCTCGCGTAGGTTCATCATTAAGAACTCCTTTGCTAAATGTCCTCCTTCGTCTCCATCAGCGTTCTGGCAGTCGGTGACTCTCTTCCTCACTTTTCCTTCCAATTCCAGCAGACTGTATTCCAGATTTTCTAGCTTTTCGCTAGATTTGACGGCCCTCTCTTTCCATTCATTGATTTGGTCATTTGATGGAAGATTCCTCCACCAGTTTAGCAAGAGTGAGGGTGTGCTAACCATACCGAAGCTGGGGACCTTGTGCTTCATTTTCTACAAAACAAAAGGTTAGACCTTACCCCAACTAGACTCGACTATTTATACATTTATGATCAACATATCGGTATTTAGTTCTCCAAATTAATGCACAGAACGTGGTTGTGTCCGTTGGGATTATGGAAAACCTGATGGACTTTGGATAAGGCTCATCTTAAAGGATCATTATGCGGACAACATAACTGATGCGGCTAGGTTTGACCATGATGCATGCATAATTTTGACAAGAGTAAGGTTTCTATGGGGTTTTAGACTGGTACCCTCGAGCGGACAACTCCAGGGGAAAGGCACGGAACCATCGACTGCACCGTTGATCGACTGGTTTTACCGCAAATAAGCCTTTCTGAATTTAAGGGTAGTAAATAGGAAGAGCGCAACCGCTCATTAAAGCGATGCTATAGGATTTGATACGCACAAGTGGAATATGATGTGGAGCATGATTTATGCAGCAGCTAATAACATGTAGTCAAGTATTTTCACGTAAAGAAAAATAAATATAGTATTTAAACAATTAAAAGACAATTACAAAAAGGAAACAAAATGACTAGTCAGTTTCAATAATAAAGAACTATAAATGCATAAAAGAAAACAGATAGTAAAAAAAATTAAAATAAGGGAAGAGGGTACGGGATAAGCATGCTTGGACTAATTTATAAGAGCAAGTTCGTTGTGGTAAGAGCCTAGAAATATCCCCAGCAGAGTCGCCATACTGTCCCGCCCCCTTTTTTCCCCCTCTCGCGGGGAGAAATCTGGGTTTCGACATTCACGGGGTGTAATGACTCATTTCCTTTTTGGGAATTGGGTATTTGAAGAGTCGCCACCTAACGAATTATGGTGCGTTAGGGCACCTAGAGCGATTAACTCTTGGGTTGGTTTGCATTATTAGAGATTAGGGTAAGAGCTCGAAATAACCTCGAGGGGAAGGTGTTAGGCACCCCTCTTGGTCTACAACTGTGGGTCCCGGCCGAACTTATATTCACACAATAGTCCATAAATAAACAATTGAAGCAAATAATTGCAACTAGAGCATGTTGGGCAATGTATAAAATAGGAATTTAAACAGGTTGTAGAAAAAAAAAGAAAATAGAGTTTCAAGTAAAGAGGATTTGGGGAGAGGGAGGTCCTAGGTTGGTTATCCTATAGGATCACATCAGTACAATGCCCGGTAATCACTCCTTAGAAAGGGGCTACGCATGGCATTAGAGCACCGGTCATCATATCCAGATCTACCCTTCCCATCCCCTTAGTGGTCATGCAAAGCGGGTGTTGGTCAGCGATCTCTATTGCGTGCTGCTACCCGTCCCTTCTTAGTGGTCCTGGAGGGAGTTAGGACCTACCTATAGGTGGTTCTAGACGTACCCCTAAGGTTTTAAAAGGGCAAAATTCTAAGGCGACAGTCAAAACATGTAGGACTAAACATAATGGAAGCAGATAAGAGGCTCAAAATTTCCTCCTCAAGTAAACATACAAGCAGCACGACTCAAACACAGTTAAGGTCTATATCAATCAAAGTCCTAAAGTAGGATCTCTAGGTAACCATGCAGAAACCAACAAACCCTTTTAGGTTCAGAAAT
The DNA here is from genome assembly GCF_001879085.1 of Nicotiana attenuata. Taxonomy (NCBI): domain Eukaryota; kingdom Viridiplantae; phylum Streptophyta; class Magnoliopsida; order Solanales; family Solanaceae; genus Nicotiana; species Nicotiana attenuata. Next base: position 10,149 of record NW_017681544.1, read on the forward strand.
TATATCCTAGCAGTTGCCTAAGGACTCTTTTACAAGTTATTAGAATCAGAAACATTAAACGACAGAGAAAGAGCTTCAGGGGAATGCAGTTTTGAAAATGCCCTAAGGCTTGCCTATATGCAGTATATTGTGTCTATATTAATGCAGAAATAACAGGTTTTCAGGATAGACTCCTTTAATACCTATAAGCATGGTATCTAATGGGATCGATACAATTTTGAAAGAACTTGTTTCAGAAAATGTTAACGCTTAGTAAGACCAGCTTTAGAAATGAACTAGGCGTAATGAAATTGATTTATTAGGCTGAATTAAATTACCAGACAGAATTGCAGGTATAGATCCCAATAGGCATGATATCTAGGCGTATTACTGCTTTTAGTCGATTTGCAGCAACAAACAGAAAGACTTATTAAAACTAAATTGGAGTTGAGTCCTATAGGCATGGCATCTACTGATTTAAGACATGATGGTTTGGAGCCTATGAACATGGTTTTTAATATGACAAAACGTAGAACCTTAGGAACATGATTTCTAATGATGCAAACGAAATTAGAAGTGGGATCCTATAGACATGATTTCTATTAGGCAAAGCAATCAGATTTAAAAGCATAAATCCCTATGAGCATGTTTTCTATTGAGTAAAGCAGGCAAATTTTAAAAGTGAGATCCTAAGAGTAGGATTTCTACCCATATTACCCCATAAAGTATACATCTACCCACCCTTTTTACTAAATGCCCCAAATATCTGTTTACAAATTATTACAGGCCAATGAATGAATTACGTAAGTAAAATAGAAAATCAAGAAGCTATTCTATAGGGAGCCTTCAATTAAGCCCGAGTTTTCCAAAGCCTCCAATGGTCTCATAAACCTCAATTCCAGAGACAAATTAGAGTCTAGGTGCATCGAAGTTCCCTAAGGGCCTCAAGAGCCCCGGGCAATGCTTACACCAAGACTTAGCAACCAAGAATTGAACCAGTGCAGTGTGGAAAGGCCAACCTCAGTAT
>NW_017681545.1:0-11154 GCF_001879085.1 Nicotiana attenuata
CTTATGCCCATTTGAAGCGGCGGGTTCGATTGGACCGATGACGTCCATTCCCCAAGCGGAGAAAGGCCAAGGTGCACTTGTTGCATTGAGTACATTTTGTGGCACTCGTATCATATCTGCATGTACTTGGCATTGATAACAATTTTGAACATACCTGATGCAGTCCGTTTCCATAATCATCCAAAAATATCCTGCTCTTAATATCTTCTTGGTTAAAACGAAATCGTTCATGTGTGGTCTGCAAGTTCCGGCATGTATCTCTTTGAGCATTTTGGGTACTTCCTTGGCATGTACACACCGTAATAATCCTAGATCTGGAGTCCTTCTGTACAGAATTCCTCCACTTTGGAAGAAATGGTTGGCTAATCTTTGGAGTGTGCATTTCTGAGTATGATTTGCGTGCTCCGGGTATTCTCGTTTTGCCAAGTATTCTTTGATGTCATGGAACCATAGATTCCCATCCGTTTCTTCTTCAGCATGAGCACAATAAGCCAGCTAACTTTGGATTCCTACCGGGATAGGGTCGATGAAATTCTTGTCTGGGTGTTCTATCATGGAAGATATAGTAGCCAATGCATCGGCGAACTCATTCTGAATCCTTGGAACATGTTTGAATTCTATCTCTGTGAATATCTTCATCAACTCTTGCACATAGTAAAGATACGACAATATCTTGGTATTCTTTATAGCCCATTTTCCTAGAACCTGATGTACCAAAAGGTTTGAATAACCAATTACCAGTAGTTCCTGAACGTTCATGACGATGGGTAATCTGAGTCCTAAGATGCAGGCTTCGTATTCTGCCATGTTGTTGGTACACGGGAATCTGAGCTTTGCGGATACTGGATAGTGCTGACCTATTTCTGATACTAAGACAACTCCAATACCCACTCCTTTGAAGTTTGCAGCTCCATCAAAAAACATTCTCCAACCATCATATGTTTCGGTGATATCTTCTCCTATGAACGATACCTCTTCATCGGGAAAATACATTTTCAGTTGTTCGTATTCTCCACCTACAGGATTTTCTGCAAGATGATCCGCCAGCACTTTCCCTTTGATCGCCTTCTGCATTACATAAACGATGTCAAATTCACTCTATAGTATCTACCATTTTGCCAACTTCCTCATAGGTATGGGTTTCTGGAAAATGTATTTTAGAGGATCCATCCTTGATATGAGATATGTGTTGTAGGCACAGAAGTAATGCCTCAACTTTTGAGCTATCCATGTTAAAGTGCAGCAGGTGCGGTCTAGCAAAGAATACCATACTTTGTAGGGTGTGAACTTCTTACCCACATAATACATGGCCTGCTCTTTTCTTCCCGTCTCATCGTGTTGTCCCAAGACACAGCCAAAAGCCCCATCTCGCACGGACAAATAGAGTAGCAAAGGTCTCCCAGGTTCCGGCGGGACCAGGACTGGTGGTGTGGACAAGTATTCATTGATTTTGTCAAAAGCTCTCTTACATTCTTCAGTCCAACCTGTTGCAACATCTTTCTTCACTATTTTGAAAATTGGTTCACAGATCGCAGTTGATTGTGCTATGAAACGGCTGATGTAGTTGAGACGCCCTAAGAAACTCATCATATCTTTCTTGCTCTTCGGAGGTGTCAAGTCTTGGATAGCTTTGACCTTTGATAGGTCCAATTCAATCCTTGGCAACTGACAATGAAACCTAGCAATTTTCCAGCAGGGATTCCGAAGGCATACTTTGCAGGATTCGGTTTCAGATTGTACCTTCGAAGTCGTTTAAAGAATTTCTTTAAGTCTGCTATATGATATGTGCTTCTTATAGATTTGATGATGACGTAATCCACGTACACCTCTATTTCTTTGTGAATCATGTCATGGAAAATGGTTGTCATGGCTTTGATGTAAGAGGCTCCAGTGTCCTTCAGGCCAAACGACATCATTTTATAGCAATACATCCCCCACAGAGTGATAAAGGCGGTCTTCTCGGCATCCTCTTCGTCCATCCAAATCCGATGATACCCCGCGGAGCAATCCACAAAAGACTGGAGCTCATTCTTGGCACAATTGTCGATCAGTATGCGTATATTGGGCAATGGGAAATCATCTTTGGGACTTGCTCTGTTTAAATCGCGGTAATGGACACATACCCTGACCTTCCCATCTTTCTTCGGAACCGGCACGATGTTGGCTAACCTGGTTGGATATTCAACCATTCTGAGAACCTTTGCTTTGATTTGCTTAGTGACTTCATCTTTTATCTTCAAACTCATATCTGGCTTGAATTTTCTGAGCTTCTGTTTCACTGGCGGGCATATGGGATCCGTGGGTAACTTGTGAGCCACTATGGATGTGCTCAGACCGGTCATATCATCATAAGACCATGCAAAGATGTCTGTATACTCTTTCAGGAACTGAATGTACTTTTCTTTCTCTGATGGTGATAGGTGAATACTTATACGGGTTTCCTTCACTGATTCGGAATCTCCTAAGTTAACTATCTCGGTTTCGTCTAAGCTAGACTTAGGCACGTTTTCAAGATTTTCCACCTCTCTCACAATTTCCTCAAGTATTATATCGTCTTCCATATCCTCTGAATCATTATCTTTATGTCGTGTTGTCTCATTAACGTCGTAGGTTCATCAAGATAAGTAATAATAACGCTGTAGAGAAAATGTAAAGGATAATAATGTATAAAAATGGCAATGCATTAAATAAATTTTGAAAGCATCAAACAAGTACAGCTCGATGACTCGAGCAATTATCTCAAAACAAAATACGTTCAAAACAAAATACTGAAAATATCTTAAATGCTTAAATTGCTTTTAAAAAATAAATTGTCCTAATTGCCAGGCTACCCAGGAACTCGGCGGGCTCGTAACGGTGCAACAGTCCAATTCTTGAGGATAGCTCCTTTCTCCATGGTCTGAATGGTAAGGTCTTCCTCCTCCTCAACTATCACATTATAGTCTATGTCTTCATCATCCAGAAATAAATTCCTTAGGCCAGCTAAAGCTTCATCTTCTTTAGATCCCCATATCACGTCATTTTGTTGAAATGTCTGGTTCAAATGCGATATTGGCTTCTCAAGAGGGTAATAAGAACCACGCCATGGCGGCGGCCAATCGTTATACTCCTGCCAGGTGTACTTATATCCAAGCCCAAAGGTTTTGCCGTGACGCTTTGGCTGCACCGGTTTGGTGATACCTTGGAGATTCTTGCTGAGACCCTTGCCGGGTTCATACCCTATCCACAAAAATATGCCTTCTATCTTGTAGCTCCACCATTTATCTTTCTCAATTGCGTTGATGCGCTCGATGCGATGGTATGTTTCTCCACCCAACTTCCTTCTATTCTCGACGACCGGAATAGTCTAATTGGTATAAATGGAATTACTCCCATCTCCATGGATGATCACTTCTTAATGATTCGATTCGAACTTCACAGCCTGGTGCAAAGTGGAATCTACGGCCCCAGCGGCATGTATCCAGGATCGTCCCAACAATAGATTGTAGGTTGCAGATATATCTAGCACTTGGAACTCGACATCTAACCAGGTCGGGCCTATCTGTAAATAGAGGTTGGTCTCCCCAATTGTGGCCCTTTGGCACCCATCGAATGCTTTCACGTTCATACTTCCTGCTCGTATCTCATGCAAACCCTTACCCAACCTCTTCAAAGTGGTTAATGGACATATGTTGAGGCTTGAACCCCCGTCTATTAGGACCCTGGCAATGAATTTGTCCTCAAACTGCACTGTGATATGCAGTGCCCTGTTGTGGCTTAGTCATATAGGTGGCAGCTCAGCTTCATGCAAAGTGATTTTGTGGCTCTCCAATACTTTCCCTACCATGTTGGCCATTTCCCCACTGGTAATGTTATTGGTACATAGGCTTCATTCAACACCTTCATCAGGGCATTCCTGTGTGCCTCGGAGTTTTGCAGCAGTGATAAAATGGATATCTGAGCAGGAGTTTTGTTCAGATGATGAACCACAGAATATTTTCTCGCCCGCACCCTTCTCCTAAGATCGTCTGGTCCGGTCTCAATGATAGGCGTCTTAGAAACAACTTCTTTGCTTGTTCCCCCCCAATGCTCGGGTGTATAAACCCTACCGGTTCTAGTTTTACCCTGCGCTGCACCTGTTTCCTCTATTTTCGCCTTTCCTTTCCTTCTTGCTTCCACAACATACTCCTAGGGTATAGCATTGGACTTAAAGGATAGTGTAGGTGCTACCCGTCACGATTAAGGGTGTGGTCGCTTCGACCTCAAACGGAGTTGCGTGGCTGAGGGTGTTGTTACTTCGACATCAAACGGAGTAGGTGTGGCTATCTCGACTTCAATCGGTGTTTGAATTTGTACTATAATGGGTGTAAGGGTGACTGGAGATGTTTTAGGATTATCCCCCTCCCAAATGAGTCTAATGGAACCTTTCGGATCCTATTCCCCATCGGTCTCTATCACGTTCACTCCCTCACCTCTGTGATCTGGGAGAGGATTGTTACGGAGATTAGGTGCAACCTCTTTTACCTGTATAACTTTGGTGTCAATAAACGTCAAGATCCTATCCTTCAAAGTGCGACATTCATCAATAGTATGACCTTTCATGCCTGAGTGGTAAGCACATGTCTTGTTTGGATTAATCCACTAGGAGGAATTTTCCATAGCAATAGGGGGAATGGGAGTGACATAACCAGCAACCTTCAGTCTCTCATATAATTGATCTATGGGTTCAGCAGTTGGGGTGTATTGTCTGGGAGGTCTGCGGTCCAAATTTGGTCTAGGTTTTTGGTAGTTTTGGCGGGCTGGTGGTGAGTGGTAGCTGTTGATACCCAATTTTTCCCTATAACATTTTCAAAAACTATGCATTGGCATCAATTAGTACTTTTCATGCAAATTCTGCATTTTAATTAATTTATCCCAGCATTTTATTTATAAAACAATCACTGATTGCGCTACAAATAGTTTTGTAGTAACTTTGGCTTGACTTTATCATTTGCATTTATACTGAGTTTCAATTATTACATAAATGGCCACATTTGTATTTTTTTAGGTTACAATCGCAATTATTTTGCAATTATAGCCTATGCATGTATTATTACATTATTTCACCGGGAAATAGCCTTTTATATTTTTAATATATTAAGTAATTATTCTGAAACATTTCTAGGCTTGAAAATGATTGTTTATAATTTATTAACTATTTTTAAAAAATTATTTTTATCAATTAAATGGGTATTTAACAAATGACCCCTTTTATTTCAGACCTAACCTAATTAAATGGCCCAATTTCAATCCCGATTCAATCAAGATTAGTCCAAACACACCCAGACCCAAATCTGACCCTAACCCAACTAGACCTACCTGACCCAATAACCCCATTAAATCGTGGCCGTTGATCTTTAGATCAACGGTCCACAATCAAACTTTCCTTTTAATTCCAAACGAACCCCCCTAACCTGGTTCATTTCTCACCATACTCCGCCGCCCTCATTCCCTCATCTCTTCAGTTCTCTCTCTGAGATCTAAACCTAACCCTAGCCGCCGCCACCCAAAACCAGCCCTAATCCCTCCGATCCTCACTCAATCCATGGGTTTCCATGGGTGTTTGAGACACCCGCTGATCTTCTACGTCTCCTGGTTGCTCGTTCTTATGATTTCCTGGAAAAATCTCGAAGAGATCTAACCAGATTTGGTTCAAGACCCTCTAAGAGTCCCTCTATGGTTGTGAGTGTTGTTATCTCGATGCTTTTACGGTCCAAATCTTTTGTTTGAGACTGGATTTCCTTTACTCTTTCATTCTTTCTTCAAAATCCTAATTTTTAAACACGGATCCTTCCAGATCTTTGTGGATCTGGAAAGATTCCAAGTTTGTCACCAATTTTTCTTTAATGTTCTTCTGTTTCCCTACTGATTAATCGATTTTTTTAGCACTATATTGCTTTTATATTTTTGGGTTCTTTGTTATTTTCTGTTCGAATCTCTGCATACTTGAAATATTTTCAAGTTTCCATGATTTTCCTTTAAGTCTCTCTTATTCCTTTACTATTAACCCAATTTTTTTAGAACTATGATACTTTAAGTTTCTTTTGATTTCTCTGATTTTTGTTGCCCAAATCTCTGTATGTTTGAGGTGCTTTCTGTTTCCAAGGCTATTTCTTTAAATCTCCCCTAATCTTCCTGCTACTACTCAACCCTAAGTATCTTTTTAAAATCCATGGTTTCCACTATGTCTGCGCAAAAGATTTTTCTGAAATGTTTTATGTTTGTGTTCAATTCTTTCTTGCATGGCTATGTTTCTGGTTCGGTTGTTTGACTATTTATTGTTTGATTTCAACATCTTGTCCGTTATTATTTGAATAATTGATTGATTATCCTAATCATCTAGGTTTCCTTTGTTTACCAAACTAATTTACTAATCTCTAATTGTTCTCCTCAATCCTAAGTTCTTAATTCACATCTCTTGTCTATCTATGGGTTGATTGACCCTTTGATTAGTCTCTGATTACCCATGCTGCCTTATTTATGAAACTGATTACTGGTTTAAAGGTTCTAACCCTAATTGATTGTTAAACCTACTGCTCGCCTTATTTGAAATTCAACTAAGGTTACTTATGGTATAATTCCCTAATTTCCTGTCCCCAATCAAGCTTGATTGGTTTTTTGGTTACTTCCTTTACCTTATTTACAATATTTTACATGCATTGCCTTAGTAAACTATCTGTATGGTTCAGGTATTCTTACCGATTCCTTTACATGGTATGATTGGGATTCTTTCCTTAATTAGATCACTGTTATTACCGTTTGATCAATTACCCCTAATTAAGGGGTCTATTCTGAACTCCTTTATGTGATTGGATTCTATGATCCTATGATTTCCTTAATTGACTGAATGTTGATTCCTTTACCTTATTTTGTTCCACTCTATATTGCTATATAAACACTCTTATTCTACCTCTCAACACACGAACACTAAGTTTAGAACATACTCTCACACTCAAACTCTCTCTTCTTTCTCTGCTACTTGTGATAACTATTGGTCTAGCCGGCTGAAAGCCAGGGCTAGACATTGGAACTACACCTGCTTTACACTCTGCACTTTCTTCTTTAACTAGTATGTCTCTAGTTAAAATTTTGAAACTCAACTCCATGTGTTCCATTCCTGCACTAGTTTAATTGACTATGTATCCAATTTGTTTCCCTATTTACTGCTTTATTCAGCATGTCTAAATTTTGCCTTCTCTTGTTCAATGTGTAATCAACATGTCTAAACTTCATACTTGTCCAGCATGTTTACTTAGTTCCTGCTTACCCCTCCCCCCCCCCCCCCCTTTAACTGTGTGATCATGTTAGTCACTTAGTCTCCTAATGCATTTGATTGGCCCTAATTGTATGACCAAACCTGTCTCATGCACCTATGTCTTCAACATGACTTTTACTCTACTCTTTCTCTATGTTTTAACTGCCTGTTGCCATGACTTGCTTGTTCAGTGGACTCCTAGTTGTTCTGTGCTTTTGTCATCTCAAATGTTTTCCCTGTTTATGTGGTTTCAAATCTATATGTTCCCAATCCCCTTCACCCCATGTTTGTAGATCTGTTTGTTAAGTGTTTGTGAATCTGGGTATTCTATGATTAATTGGTTGTTTGCTGAATTTGCTGTCCTCATAAATGATTTCAAAATTGTTCTTCTACTCTTAGTATTCTTTTCAAAATTGGTGTCACTCCTAGCATCTTCTTAAAACTGTTTTCCAGTTTTGAAATCTTTTCACTTCTAAAATTGTCTCTACATTGTTTTACTAAGTCTTTCAAAACTATGTCAAGCACTCTCACTTTACTCTTAGACTATTAGTTTATGCCCCTCTGGTGTGTGTACTGCTTAGGGATCATTGAGATTCCTCTGAACTCTGGCATACCAGGGCTGGCCCTTCCACACTGCACACAACCAACCCTCTATTTGAGAAAGGTCTTGGTGTGAGCATTCCCCAGGATCCTTGAGGTCCTTAGGGAACTTTGACACACCAGGATACACTATTGGCTGTGAGATTCTTGGTATCTGAGGCTATTTTGAAGGCCTGGCATCCCCAGGTTTACTTTGGGCCCAATTCAGGCTCCCTATAGTATAGTTTACATTTATTTATGTAATTCATTTGATCCTGGTCTGTAATAATATTCTTTATAAATAGATATCCGGGTGATTAGTAAAAAAGGGGAGGGTTCCTATATGATTTTTGTGGAGAAACTGGGTAGAAATCCCGCTTTAGGTTTACATTATTATGATTTGCAATAGAAATCATGCCTTAGGATTATGTTGTGCTTATCTGCAATAGGAATCATGCTTTAGGTCTGTGTTGTTTGCATTAGAAATCTTGCCTTAAGATACTCACGTTTACTGCCTTTGCATAGTAGAAAACATGTTATAGTTCATCACTTCATTTCTGATTCTGCATAAGTTGTCATCACCTGGAAATCCTGTCATTAAGCTACTGCTGTAATCACGCCTGATAAAATGACCATATCTCTCTATGCATTAGAAATCTAGCCTTAGAACCCTGTTTGCATTTTGCTTTAAATTGTCTCTATGTTGCTTAAATGAATGATTATCTATAAATGGGTTTAAAGACAGCCCCAACACGTAGATATCATGTTCTAGCATAAATATGCATGAAATCAGCTTTTTGTAACATTAATCGCCTAGATCAGCTTGCCTATAGGACTGAATAACTTCAAGTTGTTTTAGTTAGTCCCCAGAATTATGATTGCATACAGACGCCCACCTAGGCAAGCCCTAGGTAATTAATGGTCTAAAACACTGTGAAATTATACTCTGCCTATTTGTAAAATTGTCCAGGTTTAACAAGCTTTAAAATCAGTAGGCAAACTGATTAGGATTCTGTAACTTCGCCTTAAATCAAATGTTGCATATTCTGTGTTTGTGATGCTCACATAGATGTCTTGTTCTAGGGCCTTCTGAAATTCTTTAAAATCTGTTGTTTGAGACGTGCTACTTATTTGTTTATGTGTGGAGGTAAACATGAGCTCCTAAATTGCTTCCCTGTTTGACAGTCCTATATGTTATTTGTTGTCGCTTAGATTTTACCTTTTAAAAACCTTAGGAGGGTCTAGTACTGCCTAAATTTAGAGGTCCTAAATACCTCCAGGACCACAACGAAGGGATGGGTAAAGCACGCTTAGAGTTCGTTAATTAGACTCGCTTATATAACCGCTAAGGAGAGGGTAATGGGTAGTAAAAAGGATACGATGACCTGTGCGCTAATGCCACGTGTAACCCCTCTATTTGAGGAAGGCTTACCGGATATTGTACAGATGTGATCCTATAGGCTAATTAACTTAAGAATTCCCTTCCTTCATTTACATATGTGTGCTTAGACTACCTATCCCTAAACTTCCTGTATTTACATATGTGTGCTTAGACTGCCTATCTGTTAAACTTCCATTATTCTTATATGTGTGCTTGGACTACCTAAACTTCATTTATTTGCAAATGTGTGCTTAGACTGGTTACCTGTTAAATGACTAATTCACATAATAGAGTTCGGCCGGGACCCACCATTATGGACCGCGAGGGGTGCATAACATCTTCCCCTCAAGGTTATTTCGAGCCCTTACCCTAATCACTGGTAATGCAAACTATTTATATGAGTTAATTGCTCTAGGTGACCAAACGCATCTTAATCCGTTAGGTGGCAACTCTTCAATACCTAATTCCCAAAAGAAAACGAGTTGCTTCCAATGAATGTCGAAATCCGGACTTCTGCGAGGAAAAAGGGGGCGCGATAATAGTATGCTGGCTAAGTGTTATAAGCATAGTAAGTGGCGGCAGGTTGTTGGTATATGGGAGGTGAAGGCTGATATGTGGGTGGGGGTGTTTGCTATGTGAGAGGAGACTTTGGACCTTGAGCCACCATCACTGCCCCTACTTCCTTCTTTTTGGAAATACCACCTGACTGCAAGGCTTTGTTTGTAGCCTAGAGTGCTTCAAAATTTGTCACCATTCTGCTCTTAATCCCTTCTTCTATTCTTTCTCCCAATTTGATGATGTCAAAAAATTTATGGTTTTCAATAACCATTAGTCTCTCGTAGTACTGCGGATCTTAGGCTCGGACAAAGAACTTATTCATCTTTTCTTCTTCCAGTGCAGGCCTTACTTTCGTAGCTTCAGACCTCCACCGAGTAGCATACTCGCGGAAAGTTTCCATGGGCTTCTTCGTAAGAATTTGAATGTAGAAATTGTCTGGTGCGTTTTCCGTGTTAAACCTGAACTGGTCCATAAAATCTGACCCCATGCTCACCCATTTAACCCATTCTTTGGGTTCTGGCTGATGTACCAGGACAGGGCGTCTACGGTGAGGCTCCTCATGAACAGCTTCATGCGGATTCTTTCATCCTTGTCAACCCCAACGAGTTTGTCACAATATGTTCTCAAATGCACCTTTAGATAACCTGTTCCGTTAAACATTTCAAAGTTAGGAGGTTTGTAGCCCTCCGGCAATTCTACATCTGGCTAAATACACAAATCCTCATAATTCAGACCCTCAATGCCTTTGCCACCTTTGCCTCTTTGAACTCTACCAGTAAGCTTCTCGAGTACTTCCGCCATGTTCTTGATGAGCAAGTCCTTCTCGGCGGATTCAGGTATGTATAAGGTTTGTTATGGAGTGTGGGGTAAGGTTTCCACGTATATGGGATTCCTTTGATGGACTCCAGGAATCTGAGTTTTGGGGAGCAGGGGTAGGTTGTGGTGCGTTTTGAGGAGTGTGATAGGTGGTGGTTTGTGGACAATAAGTTGGATGGTGATGATGCTGTGGAGGGGTAGGTACTGGTGGAGGATTGGTGTATTGATGAGGTGCGGGAAGGTTTTGCGGATTTTGGTTTTGTGTGTTTTGATGAGGTGCTAGATTTTGGTCATTTGTGTTCTATTGGTTGATATCGGCGATGTTCATGGTAAGGGAAAGGTTTTCCAAGATCCGGACCTGCTCAAGCTCCCCTAGTAACTCAATTATTTTCTGTTCTAATCGTAAGACCAAATCTTTCTGTGCCAGAGTACTCCGACCATCCGAAGTTTCAACATTTTTTGCATGAGTAGCGTTGTCTTTTCTGATACCGCTCATATCATCCATTTTGGTTTTTCCTTTGTTTTTGGGATCACTTGGAAGAGGAGG
>NW_017681546.1:0-1906 GCF_001879085.1 Nicotiana attenuata
GACCTAAGACAACTACGAACATTTTGCATTTCTATATCTAGGGTGTGGAATTTATTCGAGGGCCATGAGCTATTTGTACTATTCAATAAGGATCACCTCCAATAATTAATCTATTAAAAAAAACAAATCATGTAAAACTAAAAAAAAAACTTCCAACTATTAATGAGAATTTAGACTAATAGGGGTGGGGGGTGGGGGTGAATTTGCAATTACTAAATTAATCTAGACAATCTGCGAATCCATTCATTTCCCTAAGGTCATTTGGTTAACAATCAAAAAACAGAATGTGCTCCAATATGAAGCCCAGAACCAGGAATACCAGAAAAAAAACTTGGCAGGACTGGGCCAAAACTACAGCCCAAGTCCTTGTCATAAACTCCAGCCATCGTATGAAGTTCAGCTACAACGAAACCTTTAGAATTTGGACATTATTTTTATCATTCAGAAAGCACTCACTTGAATTGCCGATGAAAAGAACAAATTAAGATTTCGAATAGGCTTAACTTGCATGCTGAACTCTCACATTAACACATTTAAACAGCTTCACGATTTCAATTTATCAGGAGAAAGAGTATGAAGATCTAGACTAAACCAACATAATCCTCGTCTGAAATCCTTCATAGAACAGAGCCATTATACAAACAACAAGGGACAGAGCTAAACAATGAACCCCCGAACTTATTAAACCACCTTAACCATGAGAAAACTTATTTTGGAAAGTAGTTGAGAAACAGAATACGGATCATGGGTATTGGACTCCAGAATTCGAACTGCTGCATTTCAAATCTGGCCAAGTCAAACAAACCTAACTAGCCAACTAAGAGCTTTTAATCCTTAATCAGTAAACATCTTAAAAAAAATCCAAACAGTCCCGAGTTATTTACATGAGAGCAGAGTCGAATCCAAGCCTCAAAAGGGGACACAGCATTAATAACACAAATGCACACACTTAACAGCTAAACTAAAGAACATTTGAAGAAGATTAACGGAGAAACATGTAACAATTATCAATTCCTTCAAGCTTAATTACATGTTTTTGATCCACACTCCACAAGTCACTCAAGAGCCAAGAAAATACCTGGATAATGATACAAAATAAGAGAACAAGAGGTTAGCTAAGCAGCAGCAGTGTGACAGAATCAGCTCCAGCAAAACCAAACAGATCCAACTCAAACTTAGGAATACGATGCAACAATCCAAAGAGTAAAATTCAATCGAGTAATAAATCAGCAGACTTCAAACCCAGCTTTACACACCCCAGATTCGACACATTCTAACCCATTAAATGAGTCAGAAAGTGTTTTCAACTTGAAAGCTTCAGAAATCAAAGAAAAAGGAAAAAGAACTCAATAAAATAGTGAACTGCAGCCATTTCTTTTCTCTGATTTTTCTAGCTCTTCAATCTCTTTGGTCTCTTAGGTCTCAGGTCTAAATTCTGCCTTGCAAGGCAAGTTTAGGGTGCCTTTATAGGCAAGGGACTAGGGCAACTATCAGATTTCCCTTTTTTCAACCCTACCCCTTTTCTAAGGGAACCTGAAGAATCTCTGCAATCTGGTGAACCAACTTTTACCAAAAGAAGTGACAAAACTGTTTGTATAAGCTTTGACCATTCCCATCTCAAAAAACCCAATAAAACCATCTTCTCTTGCAAAATGATTCAACCCAAAGATACAACAGATACATACCCAGAACCTGATGGAGAGTTTTTCTGGAATATACAAAGCATCATGGAAGAACATGACTGGTGCCAATATTTTGACAAAGAAGGGAAAAGAATGTGGTGGTTCAAATGCCCCTTCACTGGACACCGCCCATGGGATCTTGGTTGCACCTGCCAAGACTGTTTAGAAGATCCAATTGGAGAATATGATGAACATCACCAGCGCAAACCAAAATCCAAGAAAAA
>NW_017681546.1:5173-5979 GCF_001879085.1 Nicotiana attenuata
CATTTGATGACATCCTGTTTATTTAGTTTATACATTTGGAGGAACATATCAACTTGCTTCGTCAATTTGAGGCATTGGTAACACAGTACGGAATCATGCTCTCAGCAAAAATGATGGTCTTGCTCAAAGGAGATTGATTTTCTTGGAATGCATTTTGTCCAAGGTGAATACAGTCCAGGACCACATATATGTCAAGAAGTACTCAAATTTCCGGATACCAACTTCACAACAAAGCAAATCCAACAATTCTTGGGCATAATAAATTATGTGAGAGATTTCATCTCAAATATCTCTACATACATTTCTCCACTTACAGAGATGCTCAAGAAAAATGCTCCACCATGGGGAAACAAACAAGATGAAGCAGTCAAGGAAATAAAGGAGATTTCTAAAAATGTCAAGTCACTCTATATCCCTTAGGATGGTAAGAAGATATTGCAAACTGATGCTAGCAATGAATATTGGAGTGCTGTTCTATTTGAAGAAAAAGATGGCCAGAGGAAAATATGCGGATACGCCAGTGGAAAGTTCAAAGATGCCGAGCAACATTATCACTCCACTTTCAAGGAAATTCTTGCAATAAAGAATGGAATCAAGAAATTTAATTTCTTCCTCATTCATATAGAATTTCTGATAGAAATGGATATGAAGGCCTACCCAAAGATGATTCGGCTAAATGCCAAAATTATTCCCAATCCTCAGATTCTCAGGTGGGCTCAATGGTTCTCTCCGTACAAGTTTGAAGTCAAGCACCTGAAAGGAAAGGATAATATTCTCGCAGATTTTCTATCTCGACCGGAAGAATT
>NW_017681546.1:10431-11152 GCF_001879085.1 Nicotiana attenuata
TGTATTCCCTTGTTCTCCAGGTGGGCGCCTGATTACCAAAAAACTTGAATTGTATTCCCTTGTTCTCCAGGTGGGCGCCTGATTACCAAAAGTTGAATTGTATTCCCTTGTTCTCCAGGTGGGCGCCTGATTACAACAAAAACTTGAATTGTATTCCCTTGTTTTCCTGGTGGGTGCCTGATTACCAAAACTTGAATTGTATTCCCTTGTTCTCCTGGTGGGTGCCTGATTGCTGACTTGAATTGTATTCCCTGTTCTCTAGGTGGGCTCCTGACTGCTGACTTGAATTGTATTCACTGTTCTCCAGGTGGGCTCCTGACTGCTGAACTTGAAATGTATTCCCTGTTCTCCAGGTGGGCGCCTGATTGCTAAACTTGAAATGTATTCCCTGTTCTCCAGGTGGGTGCCTGATTGCTGAACTTGAAATGTATTCCCTTGTTCTCCAGGTGGGTGCCTGATTGCTTAATCTTGAAATGTATTCCCTTGTTCTCCAGGTGGGCGCCTGATTGCTGAATCTTGAAATGTATTCCCTTGTTCTCCAGGTGAGCGCCTGATTGCTGAATCTTGAAATGTATTCCCTTGTTCTCCAGGTGGACGCCTGATTGCTGAATCTTGAAATGTATTCCCTTGTTCTCCAGGTGGGCGCCTGATTGCTGAATCTTGAAATGTATTCCCTTGTTCTCCAGGTGGGCTCCTGATTGCTGAAATTTGAAATGTATTC
>NW_017681547.1:0-325 GCF_001879085.1 Nicotiana attenuata
CGATTCCCAAATTTGCGTGTGCTATAGCCCACGCCTTCTGCCGTTGGCCCAGGCCCCCGGACCCGGATCGCCTACAATTTTTCCTGGATGTCAAATACGGCCTAAGGAACCATAGTCAGCGTCCCGCCATGACCAAATTACATTTTTTGGCATTTTACGGCCATAAAACTAGAATTTCGCCCGATTCCCAAATTTTCGTGTGCTATAGCCCACGCCTTCCGCCATGGGCCCGGGCCCCCGGACCCGGATCGGCTAAAATTTTTCCGAGACATCAAATACAGCCTAAGGAACTATAGTCACTGCCCTGCCATGACCAAATTACATT
>NW_017681547.1:5264-5986 GCF_001879085.1 Nicotiana attenuata
TGAAAATCTGCGCGAGTTCCTAATTTTTCTTGGATGTCATATACGGCCTAAGAGACCATAGTCACCGCCCCGCCATGACCAAATTACATTTTTTGGCATTTTACGGCCATAAAACTAGAATTTTGCCCGATTCCCAAATTTTCGTGTGCTATAGCCCACGCCTTCCGCCGTGGGCACGGGCCCACGGACTCGGATCGCCTAATATTTTTGCGGGACATCAAATACAGCCTAAGGAACTATAGTCACCGCCCTGCCACGACAAAATTACATTTTNCCATGACATAATTACATTTTTTGGCATTTTACGGCCATAAAACTAGAATTCTGCCCGATTCCCAAATTTGCGTGTGCTATAGCCCTCGCCTCCGCCGTTGGCCAAGGCCCCGGACCCGGATCGACTAAAATTTTTCCTGGATATCAAATACGGCCTAAAAAACCGTAGTCACCGCTCCGCCATGACCAAATTATATCTTTTGGCATTTTACGGCCATTAAACTGAAAATCTGCGCGAGTCCCTAATTTTCGTGTGTTATAGCCCACGCCTTCCGCCGTGGGCCCAGACCCGGATCGACTAAATTTTTTTCGGGATGTCAAATACAGCCTAAGGAACCATAGTCACTGCCCCGCCATGACCAAATTATATTTTTTGGCGTTTTACGGCCATAAAAATAGAATTTTGCCCGATTCCCAAATTTTCGTGTGCTATAGCCCACGCCTTCCGC
>NW_017681547.1:10645-11152 GCF_001879085.1 Nicotiana attenuata
TCAAATACGACCTAAGAAACCATAGTCACCGCCCCGCCATGACCAAATTATATCTTTAGGCATTTTACGGCCATAAAACTGAAAATCCGCACGAGTCCCTAATTTTCATGTGCTATAGCCCACGCCTTCCGCCGTGCGCCCGGACCCCTAGACCCGGATCGCCTAAAATTTTTCCGGGATGTCAAATACAGACAAAGGAACCATAGTCACCGCCCCTCCATGACCAAATTACATTTTTTGGCATTTTACGGCCATAAAACTGGAAATTTTCCCAAATTTTCGTGTGCTATAGCCCACGCCTTCCGCCGTGGGCCTTGGCCCCCGGACCCGGATCACCTAAAATTTTTGCGGGACATCAAATACAGCCTAAGGAACTACAGTCAGCGCCCTACCATGACATAATTACATTTTTTGGCATTTTACGGCCATAAAACTAGAATTCTGCCCGATTCCCAAATTTGCGTGTGCTATAGCCCTCGCCTCCGCCGTTGGCCAAGGCCCCGGACC
>NW_017681548.1:0-811 GCF_001879085.1 Nicotiana attenuata
ATACATGATATACACATTTGTCAAAAAAAAAGAAATGCAAAACGATTCACTTTTATATAGGAAAATCAGAAACTAAAAATTTCAAAATACAATTCAAGTTTGAAGATTAATTTCACTACTATGATTTGCAGGACATAAAATACATGCATTCATACTATATGTTCACAAGGAAAACATTATAATTGAGCCAAGCTATTGGTTTTAATGCCTAGGCCCAATGGCCTATGCCCAGACTTGTTTAGGTTATTTCCCCAATTGGGCCTATCCACGAGTCTGACCCAAACTTAAATTAGAAATAGGCCCCTTATCTTTACAGATCTTGGCCAAGGTCTTGGCCCTTGCATCACTATACCCACATTACAAAAATACAAGAACCAAATAGCAGCAATTTTAACCACAGTGTATGAAATTAGAACCTATTTAACTAAGTATCTTAGGTAAAGTAAAAGCTCTCAAAGTCCGAGTATTACATTATGGCCTATCAATACCTAAATTACTGCATCAATAAACTAATATATCACATTAGAAATGTAGAAAAATACAGTAGTTAATCCTATTACAATTTTTAAAGTGGAATAGGTGCTAAGCTGTTAAAGTCGGCCCACAACAAACGTAATTTTGAAAAATAAGTTGATATCGAGCTGGTTCCCTGATTAATAGTAGCAATTTCCTCGTGGATCTAGAATATCATAGAATAATCAATTTTGTCGAATCACTCCTTCAGATCTATCCAAACTGCCGATGCATTTTGAAGAATACACAATCCCCACTGTATAATTCATTTGATCACAATTCATATCCATGAAAGGAC
>NW_017681548.1:5221-7974 GCF_001879085.1 Nicotiana attenuata
CAGTCAGCCATTATGGCCAGTCGAGTCCGACTTGATGCACCTGCTGAGGCTGGTGCTTTCTTGAATATTAGCTTTTGTCAACTAAAACCCTGTAAAACCAATCTTTCCATCTTTCGTTTTATTAGTTTCGGAGGAGAATTATACCGAAAGGGATTCAAAGAAAAGTAAACAACAGATGTTCATTTACTTAGCAAGCTGGGGGTTCTTAACATTTTACACCCTCCAGCTTGAGGGGGAGTGTTGAGAGATGCTAATGTAACAATGTAATGCAATAGTGTATTTGGATGTGACACACGTGGTAGTTAGGGGTTAATAGTTAGGTAGTTAGATGATAATCAGCTAGTTGACATCTCTATTTAATTGTTAGCTTGTTAGCTGTAGATTAGAGAGAATTAGTGGTTGTATAAATACATTAAAAAACTAATGGAACAGTAGACGATTTCCATTTTTCATTCTGCGGTCTCCTTTCTTCTCTCTCAGAGAAGCTTCTAGAGAGCTTCAATGGCTGATTTTATCTCAGCTCTCATGGTCTTTTAGCAAATATCCTCATCAGTAATCTACTATTCCCTCCATTTTAAAAGGAATCAACATATTTTCTTTTTACTCAATTTAGAAAAGAATTATCCCTTTTTAAATTTGGAAAGAATGTACGTTTAAACTTTTTATTTCACCATTAATAAGATGATTTATAGTCATACAAATATCTATAAATTATTTTGGACTATAAGTATTGAAAGCGTTTGTAACACCCCTTTTTACCCCCAAAAGATATATGTTATGGATTGCTTGGGTTAAAGATTTTCTTTTCAATTAAAGTGATATTTTTGAAGTAGGAATTATTTTATTATTCTGAGTCGCCGCTTGGAATTTGATTTTTGGGGTTCTCAAGTCACATTTCATTTGAATCCCTATTCAAAGGAAGATTTGACTCTTTTATTATTGGTCTGCGAAAACAAAGTCCAGGTAAGGAATTCTGTTGACCGGGGAGAAGGTGTAAGGCATTTCTCGAGTCCAATGGTTCTAACACGGTCGCTTTATTGACTACAACTTGGCTTGAATTAATTTTGGATAAATTGTGATTTATTGGTTTCCATATTTTTCTATCCGCTATTAAAATATGAAATTATCTTTGAAACGAATCACGTGTGTGAATCCATTATGTTTATTGTGCCAAAATCATGTCACGCGTACGTGTACACAATTAATAACATTTTTTTATATTAAGATTGTTTTGGCCAAAGTTTTTTCTGATAAATAGGGATCTCTCTCTCTCTCTCTCTCTCTCTCTCTCTCTATATATATATATATATATATATATATATATATATATATATATATATATACAACATTAACTGTGTCCGATAGGATACTACCTACTTGGCTATTACAGGAATTTATAATGTCTGGTAGGACATTTTGATTTCCAAAGGATGCCAGCTTAGTGCAGACATCTTTGCTAATATTTTTGACTAGGTAAGTAGTTTCTTCATAGTCTAAAGTTAAAGCAGCGGTTACAAAAGGAGGTGCATAATACATAATATTATGATCCCTGCCATTGTTATCACGAATCGCGCTCCTAGCCAGCTTGTGTGCGGCTTGTTGGCTTCCCTGAAGTTGTGCTAGATTGTTTGAACCTTCACCTAGGTCATTAATAACCTGCAATCATGAATAATGTTGTTAAAGATTGTGATTCCATTTTCTAAGCATGTAATGACCTCCGAGTCTATTCCACTTCTATGTTGGTGTAACCTTGTTCCTTGGCATTGCGTAGGCCTGCTTTTAAAGCCATCAACTCAACATCCAGGGGAGATAAGCCTGGAAGTGTCCCTTGGAACCCAAGTACCCACTGTCCCCTACTATCTGTTTTGGCAAAAGTTGCGCGAACACATACTTCGATTTTAATTTGGAAATCACAATTATGCCACGCAAACGTATACATAATCGCGATAAACTAATTAAAAGCGCGCCTAAATCACTCTAATGGTGTATTATTCTTCCTACACTTTGAGGTTATTGTAAGGTCATGAATTATGAAATTACTTGTGGAAGAAGTGTATGATTTTAGATATTGAATAAATAAAGGAATTTTTACCTCCTATAGCAAAGGTTAACACCTTATTTATTTTAAATAAATACAATTTAAGAAAATTATATTCTATAGATACCTTTTAAAGTTTATAGCAAAATATTTAATTTTGGTTTTCTCCTAGCCCTAAGACACTAAATACGCTAATCAGTTACACTATTTTCTTTCTCTCTCTACTTTGATACATCCCATTCTCTTCCCCCCATCCTATTAAAATTTCCGATCTCCTCCTCCTTCCACCGGATTTGTGCAAAGTATGAAAGATTCAAAAGGTAACCAAACACTTTATTGGTGATATTATGTAGGCGTTGTTTTGATCCTTGTAATTCAGACTCTGCCATTCTCTTTCCATAATCCGTGGGTGAATATTGTGAGCAGTGATTCAACCAATTAGAGGAGCAGAGCCGGTTCACTCTCTGCTTCAGCCGATTTGTGCTTTGTCTTCTTCTATTTGGGAATTTAGAGTTCTTTTCGACAGAATCAAACCAACTTCATCAATCCAGAGCAATTCCATGTCGCCTTTCTTTTTCTTTTTCTTTCTTTTTGCTTTGTCTTCTTCTATTTAGGAATTTAGAGTTCTTTTCGACTGAATCAAATCAACTTCATCAATCCAGAGCAGTTCCACGTGACATCCACGCCACAACTTTATCTTTCGCGATGAAGAAGA
>NW_017681548.1:10440-11152 GCF_001879085.1 Nicotiana attenuata
GTATACATGGATATACATGTGATACACAATTGATACAAATATGATACATATGTGATAAACAAATGATACACATTGTGATACACATATCATTTTTTTTCATGTTCAGCTTTTACTTCAAATTTTCAATTCAAACCACCTCAAAACTTCACCAAATCATCCCAAAATTGAGATTCAAGCTCCTTAAGTTGTGCCCAATATATTCTAATAGCACCCACTCAAAACAAAGCAATTGGCATACCAAAATTTGATAGTTATTTTCGAGCTGAATTATCAAACTCAGTAGACGTGGAGACGCGCGAGAGGATACTAAAGGAAGCTATTAATGAAGTGAAGATTAATAACTGTGTACTAGCTAGTAAATAACTAGTGAAAATAAAGAGATTGATAAATGTTAAGGGATGAAAAATTCAAAGATTAGATGCAACAGAAGTTTGTAGGAGGAAACAGAGAAATGCAGAGGAAGAAG
This sequence comes from Nicotiana attenuata, assembly GCF_001879085.1. Lineage (NCBI taxonomy): Eukaryota > Viridiplantae > Streptophyta > Magnoliopsida > Solanales > Solanaceae > Nicotiana > Nicotiana attenuata. Next base: position 10,907 of record NW_017681548.1, read on the forward strand.
CAGAGGAAATTTGGAAGAATATGGTGATGGGACAGAGCACAAAGATTGTGGGTAAATTTTTATGCGAAAATAATAGGAGCAAAATGGTTTACAAAAACGATGTGACAGCCATTAAGAGAGCAACAACGTTGGCCATAGCTCAATATTTTTTTTGTTACAAATAGTTAATTGGCTAATTTGGTTAATATTAGTAATATTTTATCAATTGGCCAATTTTTGTAATGAGCTACTTATAACTCTCGTTCA
>NW_017681549.1:0-1672 GCF_001879085.1 Nicotiana attenuata
AAGAACCCTTACTAGGCTCTCCGTCAAGACCAAGCGCACCTTTGGAGGTTATCGTAGCACAACGCATGTTTCTCGTGTTTTCTGTCTTTCATTAGCATCTGGGTACTTCTCAAGTCAAAATCCATGGAGAACTCATTATGAACGTCTGCAAACCTTCCATGATTATTTTATACTATCTCATTGGGTTCCCACCTCACTTCAAGTTCATCAAAGGTTGATAGCATGCCGCAATTGTTGAGATTGAATGATCTCCTTTCGATAATGGATTATCTACACATGTGCTAGTCCAATGATCTGCTTATCAGTCTAACTCTTGCCTTTTGGTTTTGGGTTGACCAAGGAGAAATACACCTATTAACACATTCGTATGCCAAAGCTTCTCTCTCAGTCCAGTCTTATAGCGTCTCCCAATTTGGCTGGTAATAGTTGGTTGTGTAGAAGTGTGCTGTAGTGCTTCCTTGTGAAGTAGAGTTGCTAACCATAATTGGATTTTTGAATTCTGGAGCTATACATCACGTGACTACATACAGAGATCTTCTTTCAAAAAATGTAGCTTCTCGTAATCACTTTATAGCCATTCTCCTGGTTGTATATGTTGATGACATTGTTAATTCAGGAATTGATTATGCAGGAATATCTTCTCTCAAGTTTTTCTTGCATACTGAGTTTCATACGAAATACTTGGGACACTAAAAATATTTCTTGGGAGTAGAAGTAACCAGATGCAAGAACGGGATTTTTCTATCTGAGAGAAAGTATATTCTTGACTAACTAGTAGAAACTGGTAAGTTGGCTGCCAAGCTTGCAGTACTCCAATGGTTCTTAATTTGCATCTTATGAAAGATGATGGTGATCTATTTAATGATCCAGATAGATACATGCGGTTAGTTGGGAGATTAAACTATCTTGTTGTGACTCGTCCAGATATTATTTTTGCAGTAAGTATGGTTAGTAGTTCATGTCCGCACCCACAATTAAAAATTGGGAGGCTTTGGAGTATATCCTATATTACTTAAAAGGTTCTCTTAGACTTGGCATATTATATAGCAATCACGAGCATTCTCGCATTGATTATTTTGCAGATGGGTATTGGGCTGAATCCAAGATTGATAGAAGATCTACTAATGGTTTGTGTGTATTTGTTTGGTGGAAACTTGATATCATGAAGAAATAAGAAACAAAATATGGTATCTCTATTTAGTGCATGATCCGAGTATAGAGCGATGGCACAATCAACTTTTGAGATAATCTGACCATCTTTTAACTGAAATAAGATTGAAGCATCCTACTCCATCGAAGCTCTATTGTGATAATCAAGTTGCGCTCCATATTGCCTCAAATCCAGTTTATCATGAAAGAACCAAACATATCGAAGTTAACTGTCATTTTATTCGTGAGAAGATTCAGGAGAACTTGATTTCCACTGACTACGTGAAGATGATCGAGGCCAACCATGTACTACTACAAAGTAGCAAGAGAGGTCGAAGCAGCTTTTACCCGAGAAGGTCGGGATCGATTTTCACAGGGAGCTAGAGATTGGAACTGAGTTTCTATCTAAGTTAGAGTTGCGTAATTGTTCCTAATTGCACTTTTAAACATTTTTGGTTTTGATATTACTTCTAAATTTATACTACTAAGATGCTAAATTAAGCTAAGTTAAGCTAAGAAGAGA
>NW_017681549.1:3945-6107 GCF_001879085.1 Nicotiana attenuata
TCTTCCATGGAAAAATCTTCCAAAAACCCCTCTGCTTCCACCAGAAAAAGTACCCGCTCAAAGGCAAAACCCTCTTCCGCGCCTCCTGAGCAAGTAGATTTAGGGTCTGATCGTTCTGAGGGTTGTGCCTCTTCTCAAGGAGCGTACTCTGAACACTCTCAACTGTTAGGAGAAAAAGCCTCTGGTAAGCGTCCCATGGAAGATCCTCCTGCCTCTTCCACTCCAAAGAAATCGAAGTTCGATTTCTCTGCCTCACTCGATTCCGACCTAAATTTCCGGGACACCCCAAATAGGGATTTCTTTATCTCTCTCAAGGACAAGTCCATCGCCCATGGAAGAGTTGTGGATCTTGATGATATGGAGTCCCTCAACTTCAAGGTAAACGATCTTTTCGTGTATCAAGGGTGGGAAAAATTTCTCTCTATTTTTCTGCCTAAAGTTTATGAACCTCTTGTCCGTATGTTTTATGCTAATCTTCGTTCTAGTAAACCTGATAGGCTTGAAACTCTTGTACTTGGTAAACACATTGTTCTTGATTGTGGTCTGTTCGATTCTCTTTTCTTCTGTCGTTGCTCTGGTTTCCCTACACTCTCTAAGAATGTCTGGCCTGAGAATTTTGAAATCACCTTTGACCAGGCTAAACAGTGTATTGCTGAAAATCCCTCCGAAACTCTTCCCAATCAATTAGGGCCTAGTGATGTGAGCTATGAAACTAGGGTTCTTGCCCACATTGTTGCAACCACTCTTCTCCCCAGAACTGGTTCCTTCTCAACCCTTTCTCAAAGGGACACCTTCTTTGTCTACTGTCTCATCTCCAAACTCAAAATCAAGCTGTCCTCCTAGGTCATAAATTTTATGATTGAGAGTGCTGAAGATCCAACCAGTCTTCCTTTCGATATGGCCATCACCCATATTCTGGAAGCTCATCAAATTCCGCTTTCAGACTACCCCTTTGTTCCTGTCTTCAAGTGCTACAACTCTAGAGCCTTCTCGAGTATGGGGTATGTGAATGTCAAGGGTACCTGGGTTTAGAAGGGTGAAAGTGATGCAAAGCAAACTCCTGTGGAAACCAAGCCTTCGTCTGCTGTTCTGCCCTCTCCCATTCCTGCCAACCTAAGTGAAAAGCTCAGCTCCATTGACTCCCAACTCTTAGACATCAAGTCTTTTCTGTCTTCCACTCAGTCGACTATGGATGCTATTCATGCTATTTCAAAGGAAACAGGGTTAGATGTGTCTAAAATCAGGGTAGCTGTGCAAAGGGTAAGGGAGAATACGGTTAAAACCTTCAAGGAGGTGCACGACAGGCTGGATGGAATGAGTATTGCCGCCAACACCAGCTTTGAACAGTTGAAGGAGGCGATTTGCAACACTCTTACTTACTTTCTGCGTCGCTGAGATGGATGTGTTTTTCAGACAATATTTTTTGCTTAAACCTTGTTTTGGCTGTGGTTCGGCTGTGCCCGTGGATGTTTTTTTTCTTTTGCTTATGTGGATAATATTTTTGCAAAAACTTGCTGATCCCTCTTTGCTGATGTCAAAAAGGGGGAGAATATATATATTCTGGATTGTTAACTATTTATGTGCAGGTTCACGTCGACTACGCATACATAGGGTCCACATATGTATTCTTTATTTGTTATACAGGTTAAGTCGACTATGCTACATGCATAGATAGTACTTCTTATTCATTGAACAGGTTAATTCAACTATGCTGCCCATGCATAGACAAGACTATATAGGTACAAGTCGACTGCACACATTGAGGGGGAGATCAAGTTCAGTTGACTACACACATTGAGGGGGAGCCAAGTCGGCTAGTACTAAACAGGGAAGTCAACTGTTGTTTACATCCTTACATTTATGTATATTATTTTGCCATCATCAAAAAGGAGGAGATTGTTAGATCATATTTTAATGATGCAATTAATATGCATGTGCAGGAATTCAAAGAAGTAAAAAGGAACTATTGGAACGGCTATGTCGAACAAGGAAGGAAATCATTCAGAAGGGAAGCTGCCTGAAATACTTACGATGTACAAGGAAAGAAACAATACTACATCAGCAAATCAGGATTAGCTCCATGATTTTGGGAAATCAAATCTGCCATAATGGAATAAAGATTCAACGCAATCTGTGATTGACGAGTCAGATCAAATCACTGA
>NW_017681549.1:10392-11151 GCF_001879085.1 Nicotiana attenuata
TTTACGAAAACCATCAGCTCTCTATTTTGATCGGGTTTAATCGCAGGACTTACCAATTCTCGTCACTTTCTCACTCACCTTTTTCTTATCCTTACTCCTATCTACCTAAAACTTTATCACTCTACGATACTTTAGCTTGAGACCTACACATATCATTTATACTACTCGCAACCTTCCCAACTCTTAGACATCAAGTCTCTTTTGTCCTCCACTCAGTCGACTGTGGATGCTATTCATGCTATTTAAAAGGAAACAGGGTCAGATGTGTCTAAAATCAGGGTAGTTGTGCAAAGGGTAAGGGAGAATGCGGTTAAAGCCTTCAAGGAGGTGCACGACAGGCTGGATGGAATGAGTATTGCTGCCAACACCAGCTTTGAACAGTTGAAGGAGGCGATTTGCAACACTCTTACTTACTTTCTGCGTCGCTGAGATGGATGTGTTTTTCAGACAATATTTTTTGCTTAAACCTTGTTTTGGCTGTGGTTCGGCTGTGCCCGTGGATGTTTTTTCTTTTGCTTATGTGGATAATATTTTTGCAAAAACTTGCTGATCCCTCTTTGCTGATGTCAAAAAGGGGGAGAATATATATATTCTGGATTGTTAACTATTTATGTGCAGGTTCACGTCGACTACGCATACATAGGGTCCACATATGTATTCTTTATTTGTTATACAGGTTAAGTCGACTATGCTACATGCATAGATAGTACTTCTTATTCATTGAACAGGTTAATTCAACTATGCTGCCCATGCATAGAC
>NW_017681550.1:0-724 GCF_001879085.1 Nicotiana attenuata
CTGGGGAACGAACCCAGAATCTCTGGTTTAGGGTTCAGAATTCGAGCTTAGATATATTGTTGTATTTGGCTTTATCTGATTTTCTTACATGTCTCATGCTTAATGTGCTAAATGTTTACCTCTTTGATATTATCTGAACTGTATATATAAACTGTGCCGAAACCCTTCTCTTCTCACCTCCGGGGATGTGCTTACTGGTTGAGACTCCCTATTCTGTTAGTGTCATACCTTGAAATAAGACAGAGGCCGGACAAGTTACTAAGCCGGACGATCCCGCGGGTCCCCGGTACGTAGCCCCCTCCTGGACTCGAGTTGTCCGCTCGGGTACACAGTCTAGAACACATACCCAGGTTTTGAACCTAGAAGAACTTGACTCCATGCCGGATCCCTAGTAGGAACGCTTATCTGCATCACGTGCATTTTGACTTAGGGGACTCAACACAGGGGTTGGGTCCGTCTAGGACAGGTGTACCCGGAATAATGGACCATCCTGATGCATCCTACTTGTGCATTTTATCTGTTTGGACTCACATGCTGACCGGCTTTAAATATTTGGAAAAACAAAAAAAGAGAGAAAAGAGCAAATAGCAGTGTGGAGAGTTAATTACCTACTAAGAAAAAATGGCCAAGTAGTGACCGAAATGCTGCCGGTATTTTAGAAATGAAAGAAAGAAGAGAGTAGTTTTGTTGTCAAGTAGGAAAAGAAAAAACAAAAGGTAGTTTT
>NW_017681550.1:2738-6373 GCF_001879085.1 Nicotiana attenuata
TAGAACATTGGTTGATTTGCATATACATTTGTCTTTTCTGTGGTTCGATTCCTAGTCTCATGCCCACAACATATGCTCACTAATGTTTGGGCTCTTTTTGGGCCTGAACATCGAGACCCTTTCATCTGAAGGGCAGTCCATTGCATTCGGACAGCCTCATGATTTTTTGTCTCTGAATAGAGGTTTTGAAGAGTGTTTGGACCTGCCATCAGGCCTGAAATCTTTTGGGTTAATAATGGGTTCAACTCTTGGTGAAGTAGTCACAATTCCCTTAGGTCCTAGTTCATGGCCCTTTATAATTTAGTTCGAATACCCTTTTAGAATAAAATCGAGATGTGCCATCAACCCTTAAATCACATATGGGCCCCGTATTAATTTCTTACAACATAGATATAAAATGACAAATGTTCGTAGTTTGCCTTTAGGCACGATTTAATCTACGATTGTGGTTGTGTATACGTTCGCGTAACATGACCATGATCATAAATTAATTCGGGGTATGCGTTCGCGCAACTTCGCTCAATCTTTGCTTAATAATAAAATAGGCTACAAGCTTTTAATTATTTTCTTAGTTCACATAAGTTCATTAAAATCACATATGCCCTTTTATTAATTTCATGACCTAGATGTAGAAATGACTAATATTTCGTAGAATATCCTTTAGGACCGTTTAGCAAATTTCACAGCCTTCCCTAAAGTTGAAAAATGTGTAGTTGCTTTAGGCGCGTATTTTAATAAATATACCTTCCTAAATACGGGTGCACATTTATGTGACCCAAATCCAAATCTCGACAAGTCGAAATGTGTCAACAATCACGGGTGCACTGGTGCGACGTGGTTCAAGACGCATTTTCACGACGTTGCAATTCTCATAAAAAATAAAAGTGGTTTACTAATAAAAGGCACATAAGTTATAACATGTTTCGAAATCAGATAAAATCAAATACGACAGTTGAGCGACCGTGCTAGAACCACGGAACCCGGGAATGCCTAACACCTTCTCCCGGGTTAACAGAATTCCTTATCCGGATTTCTGGTTCGCTGACTGCTAACAGAGTCATAATTTCCTCGGATCGGGATTCAATCGGTGACTTGGGACACCATTAATTCCCCAAGTGGCGACTCTGAATTCTTAATAATAAATCCCGTTTCGATTGTCACTTCAAGTTGGAAATAACTCCCTTTATCGTACCCTCTTTACGCGGGTGTCGTGAAAAGGAGGTGTGACACATATAGGGCTGCGTCATCACTGTACGGCTGTTCGACGAACCGGCCGGCACCCCTCTTCAGCAACAGCTTAGGGGCGCCCGGTATTTTATCGACCCTTTCTTGGTGTTCTTTCATTTGATCTCGGAGCGCCTTGTTTTCATCTCCATTTCTTCCATCCTTTTCAGAATGGCTGCAAGGGCGGTGTCACCTGCATTATCAATGACATTGTGAGTAATACATGTCGTTGGAGGAAAAAGCTAGTTGCACTGCTCCTCCACTTGTTGTATCGTGCAAGTCCTTGCGTTTTGTGTAGTCGTGTCCTGAGCGGGCTCGTTGAGGACGCTCGTTAGCGTGTCAGTTAGCCACGCTTCGAGGAGTTTTTTAATAGTTGGGGGCATCTCTTCCCCCACAAACATGGAGGCTCCCTTACCATGAGATTTTGTGATTCTACATTGAAGGGGGGTGACCCATCTCGCCTAGGGGAAGCACTGGCCATCGCGCCTTGGTCTGTCGTTTCACAGCTTTTGTTGATGACGTTCATGAGGTTGGTTGGGAGGTCACTTATTATTCTCGTCCTTTCTTCTCAGTTACCTTCGATGTTGGGATTTGTGCACACAAAGAAAGGAGATCTTGTTTTTGCTTTTCTTTTTAACGTTAGTGACCCGTGCTACTTGTAGATCTAGAAGAAACAAAAAATTTTAACTAAGGAATCCTCACACACGACGCCAAATTGTTTGACCAAAAATATGACTCTCAGTTCAAATAATTTAATATATGTAATTATGGGTGAAACATAGTTAACAATAATATTTCTAGATGTAGCTTCCAAGGGTGCAATAAACATTAGATGGATTTGGTCGAATAGTGATAAAAATAGGCAATAGTTGTTCCAAAAAGCATGAGTAATAATTTAGCATTTAATAACAATGAATAACAATAAATGGCACTTAAGTAAATGAGAGGAATGATTCACCCAATAAAGAATGAACTAGATGGTTGTTCCTCCTGACAATGATGAGTGACAGACAAATCCTTGAATGTTCGAGTTATTCCCTAAAGTTGAAAAATGCGTAGTTGCTTTAGGCGCGTATTTTAATAAATATACCTTCCTAAATACGGGTGCACATTTATGTGACCCAAATCCAAATCTCGACAAGTCGAAATGTGTCAACAATCACGGGTGCACTGGTGCAACGTGGTTCAAGACGCATTTTCACGACGTTGCAATTCTCATAAAAAATAAAAGTGGTTTACTAATAAAAGGCACATAAGTTATAACATGTTTCGAAATCAGATAAAATCAAATACGACAGTTGAGCGACCGTGCTAGAACCACGGAACCCGGGAATGCCTAACACCTTCTCCCGGGTTAACAGAATTCCTTACCCGGATTTCTGGTTCGCTGACTGCTAACAGAGTCATAATTTCCTCAGATCGGGATTCAATCGGTGACTTGGGACACCATTAATTCCCCAAGTGGCGACTCTGAATTCTTAATAATAAATCCCGTTCCGATTGTCACTTCAAGTTGGAAATAACTCCCTTTATCGTACCCTCTTTACGCGGGTGTCGTGAAAAAGGAGGTGTGACAGCTCTGGCGACTCTGCTGGGGAACGAACCCAGAATCTCTGGTTTAGGGTTCAGAATTCGAGCTTAGATATATTGTTGTATTTGGCTTTATCTGATTTTCTTACATGTCTCATGCTTAATGTGCTAAATGTTTACCTCTTTGATATTATCTGAACTGTATATATAAACTGTGCCGAAACCCTTCTCTTCTCACCTCCGGGGATGTGCTTACTGGTTGAGACTCCCTATTCTGTTAGTGTCATACCTTGAAATAAGAAAGAGGCCGGACAAGTTACTAAGCCGGACGATCCCGCGGGTCCCCGGTACGTAGCCCCCTCCTCGACTCGAGTTGTCCGCTCGGGTACACAGTCTAGAACACATACCCAGGTTTTGAACCTAGAAGAACTTGACTCCATGCCGGATCCCTAGTAGGAATGCTTATCTGCATCACGTGCATTTTGACTTAGGGGACTCAACACAGGGGTTGGGTCCGTCTAGGACAGATGTACCCGGAATAATGGACCATCCTGATGCATCCTACTTGTGCATTTATCTGTTCGGACTCACATGCTGACCGACTTTAAATATTTGGAAAAACAAAAGAGAGAGAAAAGATCAAATAGCAGTGTGGAGAGTTAATTACCTATACTAGAAAAAAAATGGCCAAGTAGTGCCGAAATGCTGCCGGATTTTTGAAAATGAAAGAAAAGAAGAAAAGTAGTTTTTGTTTGCCAATGGAAAAGAAAAACAAAAGAGTTTTATTTTCAAATTAGTTCATTTTATTTGCCACTAAAAAGAAAATATAAAAAGAGTCTTGCTTTCAGAAAAGTGAATTTGCCAACAAAAACCAAAAAAAA
>NW_017681550.1:10086-11149 GCF_001879085.1 Nicotiana attenuata
GATGAGCTATTAATGGCCTACTTTAGTCAAAGCTTAAGTGGAGCGGCGTTGGAGTGGTACACAAGACAAGATCATGCTCGGTGGTATACCTGGGATGACTTAGCTCAAGCTTTTGCATGTCATTTTCAGTACAATCTCGAAATTGTCCCGGACCGTCTGTCACTGACCAAAATCGAGAAAAAGCCCGGAGAAAGCTTTAGAGAATACGGTTTCCGTTGGAGAGAGCAAGCAGCAAGAGTTGATCCTCCGATGAAAGAGAATGAGATGGTGGATTATTTCCTTCAGGCTTTAGAACCAACCTACTATGGCCATCTGGTGTCCGCTGTAGGGGAAAACTTTCAACGAAGTCGTAAAGATGGGAAGTATGGTAGAAGAGGATCTCAAGTCTAACAAAATTATGAGCTACTCAGCGCTCAAAGCAACCACGCAGGCCATCCAAAGCGGCACCGGAGGAGTATTGGGAAAGAAGAAGAAAGAAGAAGTGGCAGTAGTGGAATCAAGGGTTTGGTCCAGGGGTCCGTCACCATATTATCACCAACCTCGCCCTCACCCTCAAGCTTACCCGCATACCTCATATGGCCCACCACAGCATTACTACCCACCTCCTACTCCCCATTTCTCTGTCCATCATGCCCAGACATACCCACAACCTCCTACTCGTGCCCAATGGCACGCACCCACACCCCAAAACACTTACCCACCCCCAAGAACCAACCGAAATGCCGCTGGAACCAGTTTCCATCCCAATCCTGCATATAAGAATGATAGGTCGCAGAAGAAGAAGACTTTTACTCCCTTGGGAGAATCTTATACGAGCCTGTACCACAGACTGAGGCAGTTGGGTATGTTGAACCCGATCGAACCCAAATTACCAAACCCTCCCCCAAGGAACCTGGACCGTTCAATAAACTGTGAGTACTGCTCAGGAACGCCTGGACATGATACAGAGAAGTGTTGGCATCTGAAAACCGCCATTCAAGAACTTATTGATACACGGAGAATTGAGGTGCAGGCTCCGGAGACTCCCAATATCACGCAGAATCCACTACCAATTCATCATGAG
>NW_017681551.1:0-650 GCF_001879085.1 Nicotiana attenuata
TATATATATATATATATATATATATATATATATATATATATATATATATATTAAGCCAAGAGATAAATAGATAGTCAAAACAAATCGAAAGAATTACTATTAGGTAGATATTTATTGTTTAGTGTTGCATTTCTAAAGTTACATAAACAATATACTTCTTACAAATTGGGGTAGTATTCTTTTACTACGGCCGAATCATTTCAAAAAAGCTGAGGACAAAGCAACTATTATCTATATCTATATCTATCTATCTATATTATTATAAAAGCATGAATACAAAGTCGGTTTACAAAAATAACCTTATAATATTAAGCATAATAACTCATAATAAAAGGATATAATCGGAATTCTAGATATTAACATTATAATCCTATTAGTTTTAGGACATAATACTACATGTTAGAATCTTTACACGATACCAAGATAACTTATAAAAGGAATTGTAGCAACTAAGCGGCAGAATCACTTATATGGACGTTCTACCTTTTGTTTAATCTCTACGCAAATATAAATATTTCGCGCATAAAGTAAAATCATAGAAGAGAAACTAGTTGGAATTTGAAGATCACTATTCAATAATCGGATCTTGTGATAGAATGATAAACGAGAAGTCGAGAACCTAATTTTTATCCAAATTTTAAGGTTATTAA
>NW_017681551.1:4354-9513 GCF_001879085.1 Nicotiana attenuata
TCTAAGGCTGAAAAATCAAGGGGCAAAGGACTGGCCAGGTACTACACATAACAAGCCAATCAGCAACACATCAACGACAATCTGACACAAAGAATAACAAGGGTAACAACTGGACAGTAGCTAATCTTTCTATATTTGCTAAAATAACTCTAAGATCTACATCACCTAATTCAAGACCAAAAATTTCGACAATAAACTCAATACGAAGCAGAAAGCATTTAAGTTTGGTGGAAATGTGGAGTCTAAATACCTTTTCAAGAATTGGACCATGGGTTGACCCAGAAGAGTGTGGAATGGCCTCTTACAGCCTGTGCGCCACTTGCATCAACTGGAGAAGGTTGGTTACAACCTGTGCGCTACTTGCATCAAAATTGATCGTTCTTACATTGACATATTCCCACATTCGTTGTTTAATATCACCAAAGAATAATTTTTAAAGAACCTAAAGAAAAGTGTTAAAGTATTTATATAAAGAAGTATATCTAGGTAAAAATTCCTATTGATAGTAATAATTTCAGTTTCTTTAGACGGATGGATTTCGAAATGGACCTAATATCTAATGGATTTGGGTCATGTTTTGGGCTGATTTCACGACCCATGAGAGGCATCCTCATTTGGGATTGAAGAACCGACCCGTTTCAGAGTCTCAACGTCGGCGATTTGCTTCTGATCTAGTCTCTCCGGCGAATTCGATCTCTTTTTTTTCCGGTGATGTAAGTTTCCATCTTTCTCATATGCACTTGTAATCAACTCATAATATGAAGAAGAAAAAAAAAAACCTTGTATTCGCTAAATGGAATATAGGGACAGAACTCAAATTACAAATTAGAAACTGAAATTGAAATCTAATGGCTAAGCTGTTGCCCATTGATAGACTTGAATCAGAGGGAAAATCGACTTGATACCAGTTGAGAACTGCTTGATTCATTATAGGTAGAATTGAATGACTGTAATTCAAAGGAATCAGCTGTTCAAATGAAGCATCTTCAAGGTTCAAGCTGGTCAGCCAAATAGCAAGTGTTCTCAGTGATCACTTTTGAACAATCATAATACTTTAACCTAGAAACTCCTTCTTGTAATGTCTCAAGCTTTTCTATAATCATTTCTAACTCATTTTCCCATATCTCAATATATGTCGTCTTAGTTTTCATCTAAGTTGCTCTGACTCGGCAATTTAGGTGCCGCACTCGTGTCAGTACGACACTAGTATGGGTGTGGGTATGCGATTCGGATCCGGTCAAACAATTTTGGGTACTTTGACCATGACGGACGGAAAATTCGAGATGAGATACAATTTGATTCCCGAAATCAGAACCAAAACTAGGATAAATTTGAAGAAAATAGCATACTTCATCTAGAAAATCAAGCATTTACTTATGTACGACTTGAGAATAAAAAAGAAATCCACACTTTACAAGCTATACGTAAGTATTCCACAAATTTTCTCATTATTAGAGATATTTTTATATTTTTATTATTTTGAATTATTTTTAGCCAGATCCCCGCACTCGTATCTGTACTAGAATTCATATCCCTGAATCTTAGAATTTACATCTCGAAGGATCCGACCTCTAGATCTACACCCGTGTCGGACACCCACACCCATGTTCGAGCAATTTAGGTTTTCAGAGGGTATTTTACAAGCTTTTAGAAACTAAAGGAGTGTATAGTTTTCCATCCTAGTAGACCATTGGCGCGAGCTACACTTTTTTGGTTGTAACTCTGTAGAGCCCTTTGGATGAGTCAAATATTGTTCTGATTTTCCCTTGGCTGCAGAACCCTTTTTACAACTGATTTTAAAATGTACAGAAAAGGAGGTGTTCACACTCGTTAGCACATAAACTAGACTCTTTCTTGTTTCCATGGTTTTTGGAGTTTAGAACTTTGACGAAGTTGGATCCTGCGTTGCTTTTCCTCTTTTTATTTCTGGATAAGAGAAAATATGTTGATGTCTCCACTACCAAGAAACTTAATGCTACTTAAATGTCCTTTTCTTGTGACAATGTTCTTTTCATTATACTTGTAAATTTGGATATTACAGTATCCTTTTAGCATTATTTGGTTGGACCTTTGGGTCAATGATACAGCAGGAAACTCAGTCATATGGTGTTGGCAGAGCTGAGTTACAAGTTTAACATAGAATATATGAAATGGTGTTCAACGTTTTGTTTTGGGTTAATAATTTTTGCTTTGATACACTTAGGCTATTATCATAATCTAACTTATGTGCCATAATAACTGCAGATGGGAGAACTGCAGGTGGAAAGGCATGTTGCGTACATTTTAACAGTTGAAAAGGTACTCATCTTGTTTCACATCTCCTTATTCTTTTTCCTTTTCATCTTATACTATATCTGTTATTGTATTACTTGTTCACCGGAAAGTTTCCATCTGCATCATTGTTCTGGTACGCATGTGGCTGCTAGTATCTGCTTCTTATGATCATATTTGTGTGGCACTGCTCAAACATACTACTGGAAGACAAATAGTCTTTTAATAAAATAGGCAAAAGTTAAATGGAATTCGGAACAATTAATTCATGTTGTAGAGCCTAAAGTTTGTCCAAGATATTTGGTTTATGTTAAAGTGGCACTAATATCATTTCATGGCTTTTCTCCTCAAATATTGTATTAGTTGTAACTTGTGACTCATCTTTGAGTTCCAGTAGTGTTTGGAGTAGACGTCTACATGATAGTTAGTAAGCACATAGAATGCCCAATAACTCTAGGAGAAATCATCTCCTAACTTCATAAATGTGGCGTGACATGCAAGTATTTTATGTTTAAGATGAATCAAATAGTTAATAATTGATTTTTTATGGCTCTGTTGCTTACTGTATCTCTATATAAGTATGTACGATATTATTTTTATTTCTAAAATGTGCTCATATAACTTCAGAGGAAAGATGATTTTGAATCTGTGGTGATGGAGCATCTGAGGTTAAATGGGGCATACTGGGGATTGACAACTCTTGATATTTTGGGAAAGCTTGATGCTGTGGATAAAGATGAAGTTATTTCATGGGTCATGCAGTGCCAACATGAATCCGGTGTGTTTTCTTGCACTTTGTTTTGTTTTGTGACAGTAAATATTTGGGCCTATTTCCAACTTTACTGTCATACTTTACTGCAGCTAGTCTGCCAGCTGCTCTTTAAAAGGATGCCTGTCTTTTTTTTGTTCTTTTTCTCTTTTACTCTCTCTTGTTGGATTAAGTTACTCTACATGATCTTTATGTAAAAGTTCACTTCCCCATTTGTCTAATATGCAGGTGGATTTGGTGGTAACATTGGACATGATCCGCATATGCTGTATACACTTAGTGCTATTCAAGTCTTGGCCCTATTTGATAAACTACATGTTCTTGACATTGATAAGGTGTCAAGCTGTATCCTTCGTCATGTCTGTCATTGCAGCAGAATTTCTGTCCATGGATCTCTTAGATCTCATCTATATCTATGAACTCTGTAACACTAATAGCATTGACTGCTTTTTTGCCGATAACTTAGAAACCAGTACTTGGATATGTTTGGCTCGTTTGGTGGGATTGCTCTTTGATACCTAGAATATGGTGAAACTATTGTAGAAGACACTCTTCAGTTGATTAATATTAATTAATTAATTGGCATTGAGTCTTAGGCACCAATTGAGAATCTGTATAACCAAGGATAAACTTGACTTTTTCGGCCAGATATTGCAGGCCTGCAAAATGAAGATGGATCCTTTTCTGGTGACATGTGGGGTGAAGTTGACACACGGTAATAGCTGCTCATTTTGTTTACTGTTTATGTATTTTAGCATGCTTCAGTGTAGAATTCGTTTCTTTTTCCCCCCCTTAAATTTTACTTATTCTAGCAGGGATTTGCTATAATTTTAGATATTCGGCTTTGAAAACTACTATTAGCAGTAATTTGAGAATGGTGTGACCTAAATTAAGTCTTCTTTTAGGTTCTCTTACATTGCAATCTGTTCTCTAGCATTGTTGCGCCAGTTGGATAAAATTGATGTTGGAAAAGCAGTGAAATATATTGTAAGTTGCAAGAATGTGGATGGTGGATTTGGATGCACACCTGGAGCAGAATCTCATGCTGGGCAAAGTATGTTGAACAAAGAAATGTTGAATTTTATCATACTTCCGTTAGTTGTTTGAACTAAAACATGAACAAGGTCTAATCTGAGCTTTATAATTTTGTTTCTATTGCTCAGACGCAATTTTTTTCCAAGATTTTCACATTTCATGTTCCACTTAAGGATTCTACTCCTAAGTCATTGTGATTAATTCCCATAACAGCGCACTATCATTTGATATCTAGATCAACAACCAAGACAATAAGCACTTATACCAGAAACCAGGATTAGTTGACAATAAGTAAAGTGGCAAAATCATCAGTTGAAGGTACTGGTGTTGCATGATATTTCAAGTTGTCAAAAGATTTGAAAAAGTCACGAGCAATGGATAGAGCACGATGACTCTTTATGGTTATTATCTGCTTTTAATAAACGTTCAATCGAGATAAATTATCCATTTGTAGGTCCTAGATTGGTGAAACAACTGATGTAAACAAACTGGGAATGCTCTGAAATAAAAATCCTTATATTTTGCTTGTCTCTTCTTTTGCATGGAACAAATAGGGTTTGCTGGAGGATTTATTTTCTCTATATAAAATATTTTTCTTTAATCATTCGATTTATATGAGAGTTAGTCAAAATCCATATTATTGGTGAAATGTTAGAGGGAGGGAACAATTTCAGCTATTTGTTGGTTTTTAAGCTCTTGTGTTCCATTTAGTTTCCATCTTTCGCTAGTATTCCTATCATATATAAGTCACTTTTCGCTGCATTATTGGACTGCAATCGATACTATGCCTCTTCATTGCAGTTTTCTGTTGTGTGGGAGCTCTTGCAATAACTGGTTCTCTGCATCATGTTGATAAGGACCTCCTTGGTTGGTGGTTATGCGAAAGACAAGTTAAATCTGGAGGTCTAAATGGGCGTCCCGAGAAGCTTCCTGATGTTAGTTACTCTTGCTAATTTCTATTTGCATGTCACTTGATCTTTATTGATATTCCTGTCGTTTCCTCTCAGGTCTGCTACTCTTGGTGGGTTCTTTCCAGCTTAATCATGATTGACAGAGTGCACTGGATCAACAAGGAGAAGCTTGC
>NW_017681551.1:9916-11147 GCF_001879085.1 Nicotiana attenuata
GCCATGATGCCAAACCTTTCTGACTACTAATGTGGTATCTTGGAATAAACACCCAACATGTGTGTGTTAACCATGAACTTGATTAAAGATCATGAGAAAAACAAATTATAACGTGAAAGTCGATTTCTCTCTCTAACTGTTTCTCTCGGCGCAAGTTAACGTGGTTAGCTAACCTGCGCCTCGAAGCCACGGGAGGGAGGGGAAGACCTAAGCGGAACCAACAGAAGAATGTAACGGATGAGCAGCGTTCCTCAGCAACTAGGAATGCTGTGTTAGAGCTATTTGTATCTCCAAAAGGGCTACGAATTGAAGAACCAGAGGAAAGATCTATTTCGATAAACATGCAAGCTGGAGAAAACAGAGATGAAGGAGATCTAGCTATGAACAAAGGGAAAATGAAGGAAGGAATGAGTACCCCAGCTCCAATGGTAGTTACTGCTAAAGGAGACGAGACGGGGAGGAAAGAGCAAGGGACTAAGCAGAAAACAAATGGAACAGTACCATGCAATCAAGGTACTGTAGAGAAAACTAAAGATGATGGAAAGCAGACTGAGTCTAGGATCAAAACATGGGCAAATGTGGTGGTTGGGAACAAATTGGCTATGAAGGGCATGAATCTGCAATTTATTGCCCCAATTGTGCAAAATGGTGAGAAAATGGTGAAGCTAGAGGCTGAAGATGTGGAACAGGAGACTGAAAAATGGAAAAATGCTATTGTTATATACGTAATAGGTGAATCACCCTCTATTGGAGCTATGGACAGATTTGTGAATTCAATGGGTAAGTACTCAACGAGACCTCAGATCTACTACAACAATGAAGACTATTTCATTATATGATTCAGTAGTATTGAGGAAAGGGACCAAGTTTTGTACTCAGGACCACATACAATCAATAATCGACCAATAATTATGAAGGCATGGTCGGAGGAGTTCAATCTACATGATGAAGTTCTAAAGACAATCCCATTGTGGGTTAAGTTGCCCAATTTACCCATTAATTGGTGGAGTATGACTGCATTAAGCAAAATAGGAAGTGCCCTAGGTAATCCTAGTTATCCTGATGAATGTACGACTGGAGCAGTTAGGATCTCATATGCTCGATTACTAGTAGAAATGGATATTACTAAGCCCCTTCCAAGACAGGTGAAATTACAGGATCCTAAAGGGAAGAGATGATGCAGGAGGTGAGTATGACTGGGAACCTAATACTGCAGTAAGTGTTTGAAAAA
>NW_017681552.1:0-5842 GCF_001879085.1 Nicotiana attenuata
GAAGGAAATCAACTAGCGAAAAAGTAAAAGATAATGCATAGTGCTTTGTTCAGCCTTGCTACCCCGAAGCTTTCCGGGCCTTGGTGGTTCTGATGGACCAATTATCGAGGCGCGCTCCTCGGCTCACAGCTTGTATGGAAGGGCCTTCCTCCCCTCCCTCCTCGAAAATGACGTGACAGTCCATATTGTCCTCTTCTAAGAACAAATTCCTCATTGCTGCTAATGCTTCCTCTTCTTCTGACCCATAGATGACTTCCGCTGGTTGAAAAGTTTGTTCCAGATGGGGTATCGGCTGCTCCAATGGATAGTAAGGGCCGCGCCAGGGTGGCGACCAATCCTTGAATTCTTCCCAGGTGTACTCGTATCCCAAATCAAAAGTGGTACCATGCTTCTTCAGCTTGATAGGTTCGGTGATTCCCTGGAGGTTCCTGCCGAGTCCCTTTCCAGGTTTATACCCACTCCAATTCAGTATGCTTTCAATCCTGTTATCCCACCATTTATCTTTGTCCACGACATTGACTCGCTCAATATGATGGCAGGTTTCCACACCTATATTTCTCCTTCCTCCGATCGCTGGAATGGTTTGGCGACTGTATATGGGATTGCTACCGTCGCCATGAATAATTACTTCTTGGTGATTCCACTCAAACTTCACTGCCTGATGCAGGGTCGATGCTGCAGCTCCAGCGGCGTGGATCCAAGGTCGTCCCAATAGTAAGTTGTAGGATGCTGGGATGTCTATCACTTGAAAATCAACGTCGAACCAAGTCAGCCCCATTTGCAAACATAAACTGATTTCCCCGATAGTGGACCTTTGGGAACCATCAAAACCTTTGACGTTGATGGCCCCATCCTTGATCTCATGCAGGCTCTTTCCCAATGTTCTGAGAGTCACCAATGGACAAATATTGAGGCTGGACCCCCCATCAATCAGAATCCTGGTGATGAAATAATCTTCACATTGCACAGTGATGTGCAATGCTTTGTTGTGGCTTAGCCCTTCTGGTGGCAGCTCATCTTCGTGGAAAGTGATTTTGTGACTCTCCAATACCTGCCCTACCATGTTCTCCGTTTCTCCTCCAGTTATGTTGCTGGGTACATATGCCTCACTCAGTATCTTCAACAAGGCATTCTTATGGGCCTCGGAGCTTTGCAGCAGAGCCAGGATGGAGATCTGTGCCGGTGTTTTGTTCAGTTGATGAACGATTGAGTACTCTTTTGCTTGTATCTTCCTCCAGAGATCATCGGGCCCAGTTTCAATAGGCCGTCCAGAGGCCTGCTTACTTGATTCAGCTAGATGCTCCGGAGTATAAATCCTGCCGGTTCTGGTCATACCCGCTGCTGGAATTGCTTCTCCAGACCTAGTTTTCCCCTTCCTTCTTGCTTCGGCGGTGTAATCCCAAGGAACGGCCTGTGTATGGAACGGCGTTATGGCTGACATTACTACAGGAATGGGCACCCTTGTTTTGGGAGGTAACACGGCAACTTCAAATGGTATAGGTGCCTTTGGAGACCCAAACTCAACCTCAATTGGCTCTGTGGTCTTTGTGGATGACGGTGTTTCAAGCTCGCGAGGTACAGACATGTTTACTTCAGCATCCCAGGAGGGCTGGATCTGGACCACAATTGGATTCAGTGTGATTGTTGATTTCTTGGGCTCGTCACCTTCGGCAATTAATCCAATCGACCCTTTGGGGTCCCAATCATCTTCTACCTCGATCATGTGCACACCTTTACCCTTATGATCAGGCAGGGGATTGTTGCGAACATTGGGAGCGGGCTCTTTTGCCACGATGATCTTGTTGTCAATTAAGGCTTGGATTTTATCCTTCAGAGATCGGCATTCGTCAATGGTATGCCCCTTCATGCCGGAATGGTATGCACAGGTTTTATTCGGGTTGACCCATTGGGAAGGATTTTCTGGAGTTATGGCAGGGATTGGGTTGACGTAACCAGCAGCTTTGAGCCTTTCATACAGCTGGTCGATTGATTCGGCGATGGCGGTGTATTGCTTGGGAGATCTACGGTCGAAGTTAGGTCGCGGTCTAGGAAAGTTTTGGCGGGTGGGAGGTGATTGATAGTGAGAGGGCTGAGCATTATAGGCTTGGTAGACGGGTGCGGGTTGGGAATATCTTGGTGAGGTAGGTTGATATGTTGGGGGTGGAGATAATTGGTAAGTAGGTGGTGGAACTTGGTAGGAGGGCGAGGGTGCTTGGTAGTTTGGAGTAGGTTGATATGTGAGTGGGGGTAATGGATAGGTTTGGTATTTTATTAGGGATTTTGTTCTCTTTGAAACCATCACGGCACTCACATCCTTTTTCTTGGACGTTCCACCAGACTGTAGAGCCTTGTTGGTAGCCTGCAATCCTTCAAAATTAATTACCATACCACTTTTAATGCCTTCCTCAATCCTTTCCCCTAGCTTGATGATGTCGGAGAATTTCTGGCCTTCAATCAGCATCAACCTCTCATAATACTGTGGGTCCTGAGCTCGGACGAAAAACCTGTTCATCTGTTCTTCTTCTAATGCCGGCCTGACCTTAGCAGCTTCTGATCTCCAATGAGTAGCATACTCGCGGAATGTTCCGTGGGTTTCTTCTTCAAATTCTGGATGTAGAATACATCTAGCGCATTCTCCGTATTGAATCTGAACCTTCCCATGAAATCGGATGCCATTCCTACCCAGCTTGTCCACTTCTTGGGGTCTTGGCTAATGTACCAAGATAGAGCATCACTTTTCAAACTTCTCATGAAGAGCTTCATGCGAATCTTTTCATCTCTTCCGACACCGACCAGCTTATCACAGTATGTCCTCAAATGGACTCTGGGATCCCCTGATCCATCAAACATCTCAAACTTGGGAGGTTTGTACCCCTCGGGAAGTTCGACGTCTGGCTGAATGCAAAGGTCCTTATAATTAAGCCCCTCAATGCCTTTGCTTCCTTCAACACCCTGGACTCGGCTAGTTAGTTTCTTGAGTTCTGCGGCCAGGTTCTTGATGAGAGAGTCTTTGTCATCAGACTCCGGTGTGCTTGAAATAAGTTGAGTATATTGTGGCATGGTTTCCACGTAGATGGGGGTGTGGTGGGGATGATCATTTGTGGAGTTTATTGGTTCGGGAATGAGTAGTGGGGTGTTTTTCGAAGTGTGGCATCTGTTGCAGTGGTGATGGGGAGCGGGTTGTTTCTGTAGTTTCGGGATGTTCTGCGGAGGTGTAGGGTTTTGAGCATTGGGAAAGTTGACATCTGGGGTATTGAGAAGAAATGACAAGTTTGCCAAGTTCCGAACTTGGTCCAATTCTTCCTGAAATTTCAGTAACTTCTGTTCGAGCTGGACGGCACTCTCTTTGGGAACCTGAATACCCTGAGGAACCTCTACCCTTTCAACTGAGTTCTCCTTCCTAATGTTGCTCAAGTCTTCCATTTTCACTTTGTTCTTGTTTCTGATAAGACTTGGAGGAGGAGGAGGTGGAGGGCCCTTAGATCTTGTGGAGTAGGATGATGATGCCAGAGTGCACGAACTAACCTTTTGGGAAGGGGAATAAAACAAAAGTAAAAACAAAAAGGTAACAAGTCAGTAAGGATTATAAGAAGAAAACGTTGCAATATTTAAACACATAGTGCAAGAATATAAATCGTGCCCTAATTTGGGTGCCTCATTGTGCCCGAGGTAGGGCTAGCGACAAGTTGATTTGGAGAACTAATAATGCTAAATGCCTCATTTTATTGATAACAAATAAGACGAATCCCAAAACGGCACTATATAACAGGAAATAAAAGTGTCACTAGTGGCCATAGGCCTTATTACATTTAGAGTAAAGAAAAGACTCCTAACTACTTGGTCCCAGAAGGACCTTCCCCAGGTTGAATGCTCTCGTTGATCAAATCCTCCAGTTCACGCAGATTCTCCAGTAAAAATGCCTTTGCCAGGCGTTCTCCTTCATTTTCCTCAGCGTTCTGGCAGTCAGTGACTCTTTGTCTCACTTTTCCTTCCAATTCCAGCAGACTGTATTCCAGATATTCCAGCTTTTCGCTAGCCTTGGTGACCCTCTCTATCCATTCATTGATTTGGTCACTTGATGGGAGATTCCTCCACCAGGTTAGCAAGAGTGAGGACGTGCTAACCATACCGAAGTCGGGGAACTCATGCCTCATTTTCTGCAAAACAAAAGGTTAGGCCCTTTTCCTCCACCGGACTCAACTATTTAACATCAATAATTAGCATAAGAAGCATTTAGTTCTCCAAATGAATGCACAGAACGTGGTAAGGTCCGTTTGGGTTTCAAGGAAACCCAGTGGACGTTGGACAAGGCTATCTTAAAGAGTTATTATGCGGACAACATAACTGACTCGGCTAGGTTTGACCATGATACATGCACAATTTAAACAGAATAAGGTTTCTATGGGGTAATAGACCGGTACTCTTGAGCGGACAACTCAAGAGGGAAAGGCACGGAACCGTCGACTGCACCGCTGATCGACTGGTTTTACCGCAACTACGCCTTTACATAATTTAGGGGTGATAATATCGGAAGGGCGCAACCACTCATTATAAGCATTGCTATGGTATTTGTTTGGCACGAGTGGAATATGATGTTGAAGATGCAGTTACAAGAATGAAACAAATTGTCACGTATTTGCAGATTGATAATGATTGCTCATAATTACAACAGTATTGAAGGAAAGCGGTAAAAGAAAGTATTAAACAAAAGAAACAAAGAGCCAAGTCAGTTTCGCAGTAGAAGAGAAATGAAGACATAAAAGCAATAAAGAAGCAATAAAGTCACATTATCCCCAGTAGAGTTGCCATGCTGTCGACGCCCCCTTTTTCTCGCGAAATCGGGTTTACGACATTTGGGAGGACAACTCTATTCCCTTTTGGGATTTGGGTTTTTTTTGGAATTGAAATTGAAGAGTGGCCACCTAATGATTAAGTGCATTAGGACACTAAAGGTTTTTGAGTTGGAAAACCAGAGTTCGGGTAAGGGGTAGAAATTATCTCGAGGGGAAGGTGTTAGGCACCCCTCAAGATCCACTAGTGTGGTTCCCGGCCATGTTATATTGTGACTTCACATAATCAAGTAGGCAATTAAGGGCTCAAATAGAAAGGGTTCACATACAATATTGCAAGTGANTAGTTTGGGTAAGGGCTTGAAATTATCTCGAGGGAAGGTGTTAGGCACCCTCAAGATCCACTAGTGTGGTTCCCGGCCATGCTACAATTGTGACTTTAGAATGTAAAAAATAAACAAGTACAAGAAGCACAAAAGGTTAAAAGAAGTGATGAATTTTAAAGGAGCGATTTTGTAAAAGAACGTGCAAGTGGAGAAAAAGGTCAAGTACTTAGTGCAAATAATCCGAAAAGATCATGCGAGAAGCAGGAATTGAAAATGCAATAGCTTTAAAGATTCATAAAATTTTATTAAACTAATAAAGAAGGAGAAAGAGGTCCTAGGTTTATACATTACATGGATCATTCGCGCATCTCCTCCTGCTCGGGATTCTTAGGAGGCCTCTCAGTTTCTGCCGAGAGATCAAAATAAGGAGTGTGAGAACATGGTTCTGGCACTTTGAAGGTAGGTTCTGGTGGATAATAGTGGTTGTCGTGAGTCTGGAATAAAGGCTCACTAGAAGATCGGTGTAATGCAGCAGGTGGAGATGCCACAAACACAGGAGTGATTGGTGGAGGAGGGTATGGGACTGGTTTGAGTGGTGGAGCTGGTGGTGTTTGGGAGGTAGTGCCATAGCATTGTTGGTAGGTGGGAAAGGCCGGGGATGAATTCACAGTAGGAGGGTCCTGAGGTTGAGCCAATGGTGGGATATAAGCAGGGTTGGCGGGATAA
>NW_017681552.1:10686-11137 GCF_001879085.1 Nicotiana attenuata
CCCCGCCCCGCCCCGCATAAGATTTAAACCCGCATTCACCCGCCCCGCACTCCACCCGCGTTCACCCGCCCCTGATTTTTTTTTATTTATAAAAATTCTTTCTTTTTTAGAAAGCTAGACTTAAATCTGATTTTTTTACACTATTACTGTATATAATTAAAATGCACTTTAATATCTACCAAAATTATTTTTTCTTTAATTGAATAATTTAACTTATATACACTAACAGTATAAATGAATTTGTACATTAATTTTTCCTTAAGTATACTTGCCTTATTTTTTAGGTTATCATAGATGATGGATACTGTAAGTATTTTTAAATCACCTAATAGTGTAACAACGTCAGTGTATAAAATTTACACTCCAAATTAATATAGAGAATGTGAATAGACATACTTTTTCGAATATTAATTTAGTTTGGGAATAGAAAAAAATGAAAAGAGGCGCCGAT
>NW_017681553.1:0-11136 GCF_001879085.1 Nicotiana attenuata
GTGCCATCACGACTCCCCGAGGGTCGGAAAATCCGGGTCGTGACACTCACACCTCTCAGTAGAGAGAGTGATTTTGCCCAGTTGACTCTCTCGAGACCAAATAGGTAGGCAAATTAGATCAAGCAACTAGGGTACAAGTAGGGTGATTACTCTCTTGAGTTTTAACCCGTTAATTGGGACTATCATTTCTCATGAGTCCATCCCAATTCCTTGTTGGGTCAATTTTGGAGACTTAGACTCTCTCTCTCAAGAAGAGTCAAATCAACAAAGCTCAAATCAGTGTTTGCAACCACCAATTCATAGATTAAAACATAAAATCAACCCAAATAGCAAACACCCATAGTCAACCTAGCCCTAGATGGAAACACCCATCAATTACCCACACTAGGGTTGAGCCACAACCCTAGCTCATGGGTTTAGCTACTCATGCTTGAAGGAGAAAATGAAGAAATAGATGAAGAACAAGACATATTAATTAAATGCTAAATTAAAATACAAGAATCAGACGTATTTTCCTGATGAGGAGGTATCCTTCATAGGAGAGGACATTGCAGAATCCTATGACAGTTGGAGGATGTTTTTCGATGGAGCAGCAAATTTCAAGGGAGTTGGCATAGGAGCAGTTCTAGTATCAGAAACCGGCCAGCATTATCCGGTATCCGCCAAGCTCAGGTTCCCATGCACCAACAATATGGCTGAGTACGAATCTTGCATCTTGGGGCTCAAGATGGCCATTGACATGAACGTCCAAGAGTTGCTAGTGATTGGAGATTCGGATTTGCTTATACATCTGGTCCGAGAAGAATGGGCGACCAAGAACTCCAAGATACTCCCGTATTTACATCATGTGCAGGAGTTGAGAAAGAGGTTTATAAAGACAGAGTTTCGGCATGTTCCTAGAGTCCAGAATGAGTTTGCCGATGCATTGGCCACTCTATCATCCATGATTCAGCATCTAGATAAGAACTTCATAGACCCTATTCCAGTAAAGATTCATGATCAGCCAGCTTACTATGATCATGTCGAGGAAGAAGCAGACGGAAAGCCTTGGTTTCACGACATCAAGGAATTTTTGGCCGAAGGAAAATATCCAGAGCTTGCAAATGCTATTCAGAAGCGCACTCTGCGAAGATTATCCAACAATTTCTTCCAAAGCGGAGGAATCCTGTATAGGAGAACTCCGGATTTGGGTTTTCTAAGGTGTGTTGACGCAAAGGAAGCATCCAAACTGCTAGAGGAAATTCATGCTAGGACCAGTGGTCCACATATGAACGGTTTTATCTTAGCCAAGAAGATACTCCGGGCAGGTTATTTCTGGATGACTATGGAAACGGACTGCATCCAGTATGTTCGAAAGTGCCACCGCTGTCAGATCTATGCAAACATGATAAAAGTGCCTCCAAATGAGCTTAATGCAACAAGCTCGCCATGGCTGTTCGCCGCATGAGGAATGGATGTTATCAGACCAATTGAACCTGCCGCATCAAATGGGCACAGGTTTATCCTAGTAGCAATTGATTATTTCACTAAATGGGTTGAAGCAGCATCTTACAGAGCAGTGACCAAGAAAGTCATGGAAGACTTTGTCCGTGACCGTATCATTTGTCGATTCAGGATCCCAGAATCAGTCATTACTGACAATGGTTCCAACCTCAACAGTGATTTGATAAAAGCCATGTGCGAAACCTTCAAGATCAAACACAAGAATTCCACAACCTACAGACCTTAGATGAATGGAGCTGTAGAAGCCGCCAATACGAACATCAAGAAGATATCGAGAAAGATGGTAGAAAAGCATAAGCAGTGGCATGAGAAGCTGTCATTTGCTTTGTTAGGGTATCGCACCACAGTCCGCACATCGCTGGTGCAACTCCCTATATGCTGGTTTATGGTACGGAAGCGGTCATCCCCGCCGAGGTAGAAATTCCATCCCTAAGAATCATACTGGAAGCAGAAATCGACGATGCAGAATGGATAAAGAGTCGTTACGAACAGTTAGCTCTCATAGATGGAAAGAGAATGAACGCGGTTTTCCATGGTCAACTTTACCAGAACAGAATGACCAGAGCCTTCAACAAGAGAGTCAGACCAAGACGGTTTACACCAGGGCAGCTGGTGTTGAAGAAGATTTTTCCACATCAAGATGAAGCTAAAGGGAAGTTCTCCCCTAACTGGCAAGGTCCATACATGGTTCACCGGGTTCTGACAGGAGGAGCCCTCATACTTGCAGAAATGGACGGAGAAGTTTGGCCAAAACCAATAAATTCAGATGCAGTCAAGCGATACTATGTGTAACCATTTATGATTTCCTTATGTAATTTGAACTACGTCTGACATGATTCCCGTTTAAGAGGGGATACACAGGCAGCCTTATAGGTTCGGTCACAATTCAATAAAATTTTCATTTCCCCCCGCAATTGGAAACTGGGGCAGAATTTTGAGGAGGACCCTCAAAATTCCGAAGTAACTTCAACCGATCATTGCAAGCAGCCGTCAGAAGCATCAACCCACTAAACTGGGGCTGAATTTTGAGGAGGCCCCTCAAAATTCAGTAGGAAGAAAGGTCGCAATGTTTCGAACCACGTCGCGGTCGTTGGTTCATCTAAAACTATTTCTTAAATACATATACATATATCATATCTTTAACAAAACTCATGTATGTCTATTATCGAAATCTCTTTGTTTGATAATGATACCCCGAGGGTACCTACAGTATCACCATAAACATAGGCGGTCAAGCAAAGCCAGCGGGAACACGAACTAACCGGTCCCTTTACACAACTCACGATTTTTCTTTGGATGCAGGCACCCAAGTCACAAATCATCAAATCCATTTATACACTCGTACTTTCAGGAATACAACTCTCGAAATTATCGCTTCACAACCACTATCCATACACGATATCCCCAGCAGCCACAATATCGCAATCGACAACCAGCTATCCGCTATCAGCTAAGAATCTTTTACTACTATTTGTCTCTCATCTTCTGCATAAGGCTACTATTCTGCCTTCCGAGGTTAAGCTCTACCTCCATTTGCATTTCTTGCATTGCATAAGGCTACTATTTTGCCTTTCGAGACTAAGCTCTGTCTCTTTCATTGCATAAGGCTACTATTCTGCCTTCCGAGGTTAAGCTCTACCTCCATTTGCATTTCTTGCATTGCGTAAGGCTACTATTCTGCCTTCCGAGGTTAAGCTCTACCTCCATTTGCATTTCTTGCATTGCATAAGGCTACTATTCTGCCTTTCGAGACCAAGCTCTGTCTCCGTTTGCATCGGCTGAAACATCACCATTTTATTTAAGTCCTGCATCGGCTGAAAGATCGCCATTTATATTTACACTTTACATCGGCTGAAATATCACCATTTTATTTAAGTCCTACATCGGCTGAAAGATCGCCATTTATATTTACAATTTACATCGGCTGAAATATTGCCATTTTATTTAAGTCCTGCATTGGCTGAAAGATCGCCATTTATATTTACACTTTACATCGGCTGAAATATCGTCATTTCATTAAATCTTGCATCGACTGAAAGATCGCCAAATCCTGCATTTCATGGGCTGAAAGATCGCCAAAATTGTCCGAAGGCGTCATCGTTCAGAGGCACCATTTTCATAGCCCGAGACATCATGCCATGGCCTGAGGACCCCACTTTTATCTCTGCATCACATTATTCAAAGGCATCATGGTTCGGAGGCATCATTCTCATAGCCCGAGAACATCATTTCATAGCCTGCGAATCCTTTATTATATGTTTCATGGCCCAGGACACCATGGTCCGAGGACGTCATCCTAACCGTCCAAAGACAGCATTCATGGTCCAACGGGAACTTGCATTATGTTTAAATTTATGCACAACATATGCGCTCGTGTTGTTTATTTGCAAGTGAACCGGCTAGCAATGGGCGTCTCAGCAGGAGCGATCCCGCTCCAATTTTTGCAGCCCTGTTAAACTCATAGCAATGCTACCCCAATCCGAATATCTCGTCCGTTCTTGAAACAATCTCCATCGGCATGTTCCGTCGACGGGTCCCGAACTGCATACGGCCTGATTCCTGTAAAACCAAGGATATGTAGGCGGCTCAGGAACCAAAGCTCGGTCAAAATTCTTCAAATCATTTTGTTCGGTCAAAATTGGCCATCATATCTTTACCCGACAACTCTTTCATCCTTCCCGAGTAAAGAGGGGCAGCTGTTGATACCCAATTTTTCCCTATGTAATTTTTATATACAAAATACTTTCAAAAATAGCATATATATGCATATGTAAGCATACCTAAGTGTTTTGGTTTTTTTTCTAATTTTTAAGATTTTTTAAGTCGACTTATTGTCCATTTTAGCAATAAAAAAAAAGTCAGTAATTATTCCCAAAGTTTATCGTTTTGGTGAATAAGTTATTTTATTCTCATATTTACACCAAAATATAATTAAGGTGATTTTTGTATATTTTTACAAATTTATTTGGTATTTTTTAAAGCTAAATTGCATATAATTGCAATTATAGCCTATTTTACGATTAATAGTATTTTATAATTGTAAAATTAGCTCCAGTATTTTTAAATTAATATTTATGCACTATGAATTGTTTCAGTATTTTTAATTTACTTTTAAAATCAGCTTTACTATGTTTTATAAATAAAAAGGGAAAATTGGCTAATTAATATCTAGCCCCATTTCTATTTCAATTATAGCCCTATTTCATTTCAATTTTGGCCCCTAAATTGACCCAATTCTACCCAATTAATCAGCCCAATTTCAGTCCGGACCCAACCCACAACCCAATTCCAAACGACCCAACCCGTTCCCCACCTACCCGTCTAAATCTGGACCGTTGATCACTCAAGATCAACGGCCGAAACTCACCCTTCCATAATTAAACCTAGCAACCTACCCTAATCCCCCTCATTCTCACCTGACCCGCCCCCCTGAAATCCTCTCAACAACTCTCCGAAACCCTAGCCTCCTCTCACCTTCCTTCATCGGATTTTCACCGAAATCCATGGCTTCCCAGGCCATGGATGGTCTCTACCCACCCTCTCCACCATTAGACCTTGAGTGTTCGAGGTCTGGAAGGCTGACTTCGATGGTTCTCCCTCCGATCTTCTCCGATCTTCGATCCATGGCTTCTCCGGCCATGCTCCGGCACATTCGAGACCGAGGAGCCTGATTCTTGACCTCTTCGACTCAAGATCGGACCTGTCTCCAAGCCTTTCTCATTTCTAGGGTTTCTCTGAAACCCTAAGCCATTCGAGGTTCTTTCACCGTTATTTGTTTAGATCTATACTGTGTCTATGCTTTCCTTGCCGTCTAGAGTGTTTTCCCCAAAAGTTTTTGTCTAAATCGTTTCTCTCCGATTTTAGGGTTTCTAAAAGGATTTTTTTAAAAAAATCTTTCTGATTCTTTTTCATCTTTGCTTTATGTGTGTTTGCTTATATCCTGCTCGTATGATTTCTTTTATTTTATGCATATATTGTCTTTTACCTCTTCTTTTCTACTCCTGCTATGTTTTCACTACTCTTCTGCTATGTGTGCCTACCGTTTGATTTTTTGGATTCTGTTCATGTTCTTACATGCTTCATCTACTTGTGTTCAAGTTTGTATTATTTCCTTCTTCTGAACTCGTTTAGGCTCTGAGTTTTCTCAAATATGTTCTTCATGATTTTTCTTCCTTTGTCGTTCAAGCATGCTATCATATCTGTTTTTGTTGAGACTCTGAAACAAATGGTTTGCTTTCCATGTCTGATTCAATTGTGAAACCTTAGGATTTGGGGGTTTCCTTTGACGACTTTGATTTTTGTGTTCGAGTCAGGGTTCCACATTGGGACCCTGGACTCTCAGACTCATTATGAGTCTGCAGATTGAACCTGCATCTCCTTGCTTATGATTCTGAATTTTTCTTTGGTTAAATTCTCTTTTAAATAACTTAACAGTCTCTCCTTGATTTACATATTTGTGTGTTTATATATGAGAACTCTTCTTTCAGAAAAGGCTTTGCCAACTACTGATTGATCCCGAATTCCTTTAATTGTGTTCACTTGATTGTTACTGGTTTTCCCTAATTGAACCTTTCTTTACCCCTTTTCCTGACTTGATTCATTCAAGTAAAAGTCTGAAATTTTAATTTTTACTGGTTGATTCCCTTTCCTTTTTTTTACAAACTGTGTACTATTAGTTTGTTGCCTTAAATAGCTTCTATGTACTTACCATTTATTATACTACTGGGAAAATATTTTTTCAAAATCCCTTTCCATAATTCTTTTTACCCGTTTGAAATCAGAATCCCTTAACTAAAGGGAGACTGATTACAATGTTATTTCCTTACCTTTTTTCTTGCTTATTTGCTGCATTATAAAAGGGGCTCGACTCTTCTGCATTGAAACAAAGGCTTTAAGCTCTGAAAAAACTTTACAACTCTAGAACTTTGAACTTCTAAATCCCAAAAGTTCAATGCTCATACTCTCACACACCCACTTTCAGTCACAATACTCTTGCAAACTCTCTACTCTCTGCTGAGACTTTTGTACTGCTTTGCTTGCAACTTGGCTTTTCAAGACTGCTGTTTTACTTACTTGTTTTCCCTGAAATTGGTATGTCTCTATTTGATTTCAGTTCCTTCACTATGTGTTTACTTTACAGTTGNGAGGAATTGAACTTGAGTAGCAGAGGTGTTGGAGCGTATGAGGACATGATGTACTATTTGTACCACCCGGGGAGAGCCAATGTGGTGGCCGATACATTGAGTAGGAAGTCCATACCCCCATTCCCTTTTGTGTGCTGAGTTAAAGTTCATGGCCTGGCAGTATCCAAATTGCTGCCCAGGTCTGAACCTGACCTTCAATAGGTCCTAACTCTCAAATTTAAGCTGACAGGCTGGTCAGGGGTGTGCCAGTATCCTAGTTGCTTGGCATGACCACTAGTTTGTTATGGCCTTCCCCGATTCCCCCTCTATTGCACTTACACTTATTCTTAGACTCTAAATTCTGCCCTCCTCCTATGAGCCTTGCCTTGGGGACCTTGAGTTCCCTCTGAACTTGGACATTTGAGGGCTGGCCATTCTACACTGCACCATAATCTGATCCTGCAAATGTAATTGGGTGTAAGCACTGCCTGGAGTTCATGAAGCTCCTTGGAACTCTGACACACCTAAATGAGAAAGGCTTTGGAAATTTGATCTTTGGAAGTTGGTTTATTTCATGTTTCAGACTAGGAGTCTGAATTAGGCTCTCCTTGGTTGGAATTTTATTCTCTGATGTAATTTTTATTTACTTTTCTGGATTCATTCAAGTTGTAATAATTTTGTAATACTTATGGGGTGTATAGTAAATAATGGGGGATGGTCTCTCATGTTATGCATATGGGGTAGATATCATATTTTAGTTCTTTATTTCCGCAACCACAACACTTTCGTTTATGTTTCTGCATATAGAGATCCTGCCTATATATTTTTTCCATATAGATATCCTGCCTATAGTTTATTTCAATACTGCATATAGAGATCCTGCCTATAGTTTATTTCATTTCAGCATACAGAAGCCATGCCTATAAGATTCTGCATTTCAACATATAGAAGCCATGCCTATAAGTTTCTGCATTTCTGCACATGCATATGACATTAGGCAAAACAATCCATAGGCTAAGGAATTATCAATTGCATCCTAGATACCATGCTCATAGGACTCCTGCACTTGCACAACCATTTTAAAATGAGTAACGCTTAGAATTCATGCCTATAGGAGCAGTCGTTTAAATCTGATTCATCCACAAGTCTAAAATCAGTAATAATATTGTTAACATCTGCGGAATTGGTTCATCTCTAAAATCAGTAATCCTCCCTTAAAATCAGTATGTATCACCTTGTTAGACATCATGCCTATAAGTCTCACCTAGGCAAACTATAAGGTAATCAATTAATTATACCAGTCTTTAATAATCACAACCAGCAGGCAGGCCTAATTTGGACCTCTTATCTGAAAAATATGTAATAAATCAGCCACCCTCCCCCCTTTTCATTTAAGTTTAATTAAAGACCTAACCAGTACTTGCAAGTCATGCTAAACAATTTCTATTTTGAATGAGGAGGATGTTTGAGCCTTAACTGCTATGTGTTTTCCCCTTAATTGCTCTTATGTATTTTGTTTGTCGCACTAGATTTTGGGCTTTTAAACTTCAAAGCCAATATCCCTTCCCTTTAGGAATAGTAGTCCCAACTGCCTCCGGGACTGATAGGATTGGGGCGGGTAGTAGCATGAAATAAGTAACGAGACTATTCCACGCTTTAGTACCTTAATGGGGTGGGAAAGGGTAGACATGGATATGATGATCACGCGATAACACCACGCGTATAATTGGTTATCGGGTGTTGCGTGGGTGATCCATGTTATTTATAAGCCTAGGACCCCCTCCCTCTTTATGTGCTTACGTTTTGTTTAATTTTCTTTAAACTGTCAGTTTCTAGCTCTTTTAAACCTTGTATTTCGCCCTAATCATTTAAAACCTCTTTAAATTTCCAGCACTGTTTCCTCTTCCAAATTTCCGCCCATTTCATCTCTTTGTTTGATTATTTGCATCAGTTATTTGACCCCCATTTTCTGCACTTGTATATTCTTTAAACAAATTATGAAATCGCCTAAACTTCAGCTCGTTATTTAATTTTTATACATTACCCTACTTGTAATCGTTATGTGAAATTGCCTTGTATGTTTATTTATTTTTTATATTTAAAGTCACTATTGTAGCATGGCCGGGAACCACACTAGTGGATCTTGGGGGGTGCCTAACACCTTCCCCCTGAGATAATTTCAAGCCCTTACCCATTCTCTGGTTCTTCTTCTCTTTTAATTTCTTAGTGTCCTAATGCACTTAATCATTAGGTGGCAACTCTTCTAAATTTCAAACCCAATTCCCAAAAGGAAAAGAGTTGTCCGCTCGAATGTCATAAACCTGATTTCGCGAGAAAAAGGGGGCATCGACATCAACCACTACAATACAACTCTCGAATGCTCAGCATGCTCCTTCTGACTACGCGAGTACACCAGAATATCATCAATTAACACAATAATTAACGAGTCGAGATAAGGCCGAAACACGCTGTTCATCAAATGCACGAACACTGTTGTGGCATTGGTCAACCCAAAAGACATCACAAGTAACTCATAATGACTATATCGGGTCCTGAAAGTTGTCTTAAGAATGTCCGAGTCCCTGATCTTCAACTGGTGATACCCGACCTGAGATCAATCTTGGAGAACACCCTCGCTCCCTGAAGCTGGTCAAATAAATCATCAATACGAGGCAAAGGATACTTGTTCTTGATTGTGACTTTGTTCAACTGCCTGTAATCAATGCACATCCTCATCGTGCCATCCTTCTTCTTCACAAATAGAACAGGCGCACCCCAAGGCGACACACTAGGCCGAATAAGCCCCTTATCAAGGAGTTCCTGAGGCTGCTCATTCAACTCCTTCAATTCCGTCGGTGCCATACGATACGGTGGAATAGAAATGGGCTGAGTGCTCAGCTACAAATCAATACTAAAATCAATATCCCTGTCCGGTGGCATGCCCGACAGGTCTGCAAGACACACATCTGGAAAATTCCTCACTACCAGGACTGAATCAATGGAAGGAGCCTTTGCACTGACATCCCTCACGAAGGCCAAATAAGAAAGACAACCCTTCCCAACTATCCGCTGGGCCTTCAGAAATGAAATCACCTTACTAGGAACAAAATCGGTCGAACCTCGCCACTCAATCCATGGCACACCTGGCATAGCCAACGTCACTGTCTTACCATGAAAGTCCAAAATAGCACGACACGGAGATTGCCAATCCATGCCCAATATCACATCAAAATCAACCATCCAAAGCAACAGAAGGTCCACTCGGGTCTCCAAACCCCCAATAGTCACCACACACGACCGATATACGCGATCCACAAGAATAGTATCGCCCACCGGAGTAGATACACAAACATATGAAACAAGAGACTCACGGGGGGTATCCAAATAACGAGCAAAATATGATGACACATATGAAAAAGTGGAACCAGGATCAAATAACACAGAGGCATCTATGTGGCAAACTGAGGCAATACTTGTAATCACAGCATCTGAAGCAATAACATCTGGTCTGGCTAGGAGTGCATATAAATGGACCTGACCACTACCTGATCGAGCTCCCCCTCTGGGGCGACCCCTAGCTGACTGTCCTCCACCTCCAGCTGGCTGGGTGGATGGTGAGGTGATTGGTGCTGAAGTCGATGACTGACTTCTCTGCTGAGGCGGACCCCCATGACGACGAGGAAACTGCCTCCATATATTCCCCAACTCTCCACACTCATAACAACCCCCTAGTGCTGGAGACGGGGACTGAAGGGAACCCCTAGCACCTGGATGACTAGCAGAAGAACCTGGCATGGAAGAGCCCTGAACTGATGGAACACGGGACGAACTCTAGGCTGGAAGGGCACTAAGTGATGAATGGACTTGATGAGAACCGTGAGAACCATGGCCCGATGATGCCCCACGATAAACTGGGCAAGGTGACTGAGCATGCCTATGGGCGGCCTCTACAGTGCTGAAACTGACCCTCACGAGGAGTACCACTGAATCCACCCTGGCCACGAGGCCTCTTGGCCTCCCTCTCAACCCTCTTCTGACCATGAACCATCTCAATCTGTCGAGCTATATCAGCAACCTCATCAAAGGTAGCACCAGATACCATCTCTCTAGTCATAAGCAACCGAAGCTAAAAACCGAGGCCATCTATAAACCTTCTGATCCTCTCTCGATCTGTGGGAACCAACCAGACCACATTGCGAGCCAGCTTGAAGAATCGCATCTCATACTGTGTAACAGACCTATCACCCTGATGAAGCTGCTCGAACTGCCTGTGCGGCTCCTCTCGGCGAGACTCAGGTACAAACTTCTCTAGAAAGAGAATGGAGAACTGCTGCCAAGAAAGGGGCACTGCGCCAACCGGCTTACGCCTCTCCTAAGCCTCCCACCAACTAAGTGCAGCCCCACAGAACTGGAAAGTGAAAGTACTAGAGGGGGGGGGGGTGAATTGTAGATAATTAAAGTTAATCGTTAACAAGTTGACTTAAAACTTAAGTAGTCGACTAAATATGAC
>NW_017681554.1:0-5590 GCF_001879085.1 Nicotiana attenuata
TTTATGATCTCTCGCTAAAACTTGCCTTTCTTTAATAACTGACAACTTTTCTCAAATCAGTATGTATTCAGTTTACTTCATTGTTTCTGAAATCAGTAGATATCATGCCTATAGGACCCTCGTCCAACACTTAGGCAAACCATAAGGTAAACTTTATAAACTGAATCAGATTTTATTAGCTACAACCAGCAGGCAGGCCTGATTCAGGCTTCTTATCTGAACTATGTAACAAATCAGTCTGCCTCAACCTTTAAGTTTTAATCAGACCCTAAACAGTATGTGCAAGACATGCTAAATTACGTGCTTTTCTGTCAAATGAGGTATATCTGAGCCTTTTACTTGTTATGTGCTTCCCCAACTTGCTATACGTATTTTTGTATGTCGCCTTAGAGTTTTGCCTTTGAAACTATAAACAAGCATAATATCCCTTCCCTTTAGGATTAATAGTCCTAAATGCCTCCGGGACTGATAGGATTGGGGCGGGTAATAGCATGCAATAAGTAAACGAGACCATTCCGTGCTCTAATACCCTAACGGGGTGGGAAAGGGTAGATTGGATATGGTGACCATGAGATAACATCACGTGTAGCCCCTAACTGAGGAATGATTGCCGGATGTTGTGTAGGGTGATCCATATTATTTATAAACCTAGGACCCCCCTCCCTTGTTTCTTTGTTTCTTTGCTTCTTCTCCAATTTCAAACCATTTCTTTAAGAAAAAATCAGCTTTCTTTTGGTTCTTCCTAACTATGTTTATTTATAACCATTATGTGAAAATCCCCTCTTACTTGAAGTCTTTATTTGCCTATGTGTTATTTGCGCTTAAGTTCACAACAATAGTCTGGCTGGGAACCACACTAGTGGATCTTAAGGGGTGCCTAACACCTTCCCCTCGGGATAATTTCAAGCCCTTACCCAATCTCTGGTTACTCAAACCAAACCCTTCTTAGTGTCCTAATGCACTTTAATCATTAGGTGGCGACTCTTCAATTCAAACCCAATTCCCCAAAAGGGAACGAGTTGTCCTCCCAAATGTCATAAACCCGATTTCGCAAGAAAAAGGGGGTGCGACATCATGGTGACTCTGCTGGGGATTTCTTTTAGGCTTTTACCATTTCAGGCTATTATTGTGACTTTACGCTTCTTTATATGTCTTTATTTGCTTAATGCCTTCAAGTATTTAATTCCCTCTTCTACTACAAAACTAACTTGTCTTTTTGTTTCTTTCCCTTCTTTCCTTTACTGCCTCCCTTTATTACTGATTTAAATTATTGTTGCTTTATGAACGTGCAAATACGTGACAACTTTCTTAAATAATTGCAACTGCATGTTTTCAACATCATATTCCACTCGTGCCAAACAAAATACCATAGCAACGCTTATAATGAGTGGTTGCGCTCTTCTGATATTATTGCCCCCTAAATCCGGCAATGACACATTTGTGGTAAAACCAGTCGATCAACGGTGTAGTCGAAGGTTCCGCGCCTTTCCCTCTTGAGTTGTCCGCTCAAGGGTACCAGTCTAAAACCCCATAGAAACCCTTTCTATTTAAACTGTGCATGCATCATGGTCAAACCTAGTTGGATCAGTTATGTTGTCCAAATAATGATCCTTTAAGATAGCCTTGTCCAAAGTCCACTGGGTTTCCCTAAACCCAAACGGACATCACCACGTTCTGTGCATTTATTTGGAGAACTAAAAATGCGTCATGCTAATTGTTGATATTAAATAGTCGAGTCTGGTGGGGGTAAGGGCCTAACCTTATTTGCCTTGCAGGAATATGAGGTACGAAGTCCCCAGATTCGACATGGTCACCAATATCCACCCAAGATTGCTAAGCTGGTGAGAAGATTTACACTCTAGTGACCAAAATCGTTTCTCAAAAGGGTCGAAGATTGCCAAAATGCTAAAGGAACCAAAGGCGGACACCTAGCCAGAGCCTACCTATTGCTGGGACTTCGCGAGTTGGGAAAGTTGTTCGATGGAGCCAGGGATGCCGAATCTGGGGAAGGTCTTTCTGGGACCAAGTAGGATAGGAGTTTTTCTTTTCGCTCTATCAAATGTAATAAGGCCGATGGCCATTAGTGATTTCCATTTCCTGTTTATTTAGTGTCAATTTTGGATTCATCTATTTTTTATCAATAAAATGAGGCATTTAGCATCCTAAGTTCTCCAAATCAACTTGTCTCTAGGCCTACCTCGGGTACAAAGAGGTTCCCCAAATTAGGACACGCTTTATTTTTCTACACTATGTGTTTAAATATTGCAATATTTTTTTTATGATCCTCACTAACTTGATTACCTTTTTTGTTTTTACTTTTGTTTTATTACCCTCCCCAAAGGTTAGTTCGTGCACTCTGGCATGATCATCTTAAGCAGAGGGGCATATCTCAACAATTGGACCATCAGGACAACCAGAGCCCGACGAGCCTCGGGGTAGCAAGGCCGAACAAGCATTATGCACTATCTTTTATATTTACTAGTTGACTTTCCTTTGGCATTTTTATAAAATTTCGCAATAAGATCTTCAATGTTCAAAACAATTATGGAATTTATCAAAGAATTTCGATTTTCCTTATAAATCAATACTCTTATTATTTTCTCTCATTACTTTACTTATACAGCATTACTATTACTTATCTTGATGAACCAATGACTGTGACATGCAACGAGACAACGCAACAAACGGACATAGATTCAGAAGAAGATGATATACCGGAAGAGATTGTTAAAGAAGTTGAGAATTTTGAGAACATACCTAAGTCCAATTTGGACGAGACTGAGATTGTTAACCTGGGAGATGAAGAAAATGTCAAAGAAACACGAATCAGCGTTCATTTGTCACCATCAGAAAAGGAAGAATACACAGAATTCCTAAAGGAGTACGAGGACATATTCGCCTGGTCGTACGATGACATGACTGGTCTAAGTATATCTATTGTGGCACACAAACTACCAACTGATCTGACGTGTCCACCGGTAAAGCAGAAGCTCAGAAAGTTCAAGCCAGATATGAGTCTGAAAATCAAGGAAGAAGTCACTAAGCAGGTCAAAGCTAAGGTTCTCATGGTAGTAGAATATCCAACATGGTTAGCCAACATTGTGCCAGTACCAAAGAAGGATGGGAAGGTTAGAGTCTGTGTCGACTACCGGGATCTCAACCGGGCCAGTCCAAAAGATGACCTCACCTTGCCAAACATACACATCCTGATTGACAATTGCACCAAGCACGAGTTGTAATCATTTGTAGATTGTTTCGTTGGGTATCATCAGATCTGGATGGACGAAGAAGATGCTGAGAAAACGGCTTTCATTACGCCGTGGGGGATGTACTGCTACAAGATGATGCCATTCGGGTTAAAGAATGCAGGGGCCACCTACATGAGGGCCATGACTACCATTTTTCATGAAATGATACACAAGGAGATTGAGGTGTACGTAGACGACGTCATCATTAAGTCAAAGAAGGCCACTAATCACATGGAAGATTTGAGGAAATTCTTCAATAGACTGAGAAGGTACAACCTGAAACTGAATCCCGCAAAATGCGCATTCGGGGTTCCTGCCGGAAAACTACTTGGGTTCATTGTAAGTCGCCGAGGAATAGACTGGATCCATCAAAGGTCAAAGCTATTCAAGAGTTGCCACCGCTAAAGAACAAGAAGGACGTAAATGAGTTTCTTGGGAAGACTTAACTACATCAGCCGGTTCATAGCTCAATCCACAGTTATCTGTAAGCCAATCTTCAAGATGTTGAAAAAGGATGCCGCCACCAAATGGACCGATGACTACCAAAAGGCCTTCGACAGAATCAAGGACTACCTGTCAACACCACCAGTTTTGGTCCCGCCCGAACCAGGTAGACCTCTATTACTCTACCTCGCAGTATTGGATGGAGCATTCGGTTGTGTTCTGGGGAAACATGACGAAACGGGGAGGAAGGAGCTGGCCATCTATTATCTCAGTAAGAAGTTCACCCCGTACGAAGCCTGGTATTCTCTGTTAGAGCGCACCTGTTGTGCTTTGACTTAGGTAGCTCAGAAGTTGAGGCACTACTTCTGTGCCTATACCACATATCTCATATCAAGGATGGATCCTTTGAAGTACATCTTTCAGAAGCCCATGCCTACCGGCAAGCTAGCCAAGTGGCAAATCCTGTTAAGTGAATTTGACATTGTCTACGTAACTCAGAAAGCGACCAAAGGACAGGCATTGGCAGATCACCTTGCCGAGAATCCCGTGGACGGAGAATACGAACCCCTAAAGACGTATTTTCCTAACGAAGAGGTATCATTCATAGGAGAGGATATTGTAGAATCCTATGATGGTTGGAGAATGTTTTTCGATGGAGCAGCAAATTTCAAAGGAGTTGGCATAGGTGCAGTCCTAGTGTCAGAAACCGGTCGGCATTATCCGGTGTCTGCCAAACTCAGGTTACCGTGCACCAACAACATGGCCGCATACGAAGCCTGCATCTCACGGCTCAAGATGGCCATTGACATGAACATCCAAGAGTTGCTAGTAATTGGGGATTCGGACTTGCTTATACATCAGGTCCGAGAAGAATGGGCGACCAAGAACTCCAAGATACTCCTTTATCTGCATCATGTACAGGAGTTGAGAAAGAGGTTCACAAAGACAGAGTTTCAGCATGTTCCCAGAGTCCAAAATGAGTTTGCCGATGCATTGGCTACCTTATCATCCATGATACAGCAGCCAGATAAGAACTTCATTGATCCTATTCCCGTGAAGATCTATGATCAGCCAGCTTACTGTGCTCATGTCGAAGAAGAAGCAGATGGAAAACCTTGGTTTCATGATATCCAGGAATATTTGGCAAAAGGAGAATACCTAGAACTTGCAAACACCACTCAGAAACGCACGCTCCGAAGATTGTCTAACCACTTCTTTCACAGCGGAGGAATCCTGTATAGGAGGACTCCGGATTTGGGATTACTAAGGTGTATTGATGCGAAGGAAACATCTAAACTACTAGGAGAAATCCATGCTGGGACCTGCAGCCCACATATGAATGGTTTTGTCTTAGCCAGAAAGATACTCCGGGCCGGTTACTTTTGGATGACTATGGAAACAGACTGCATCCAGTATGTCCGGAAATGCCACCGCTGCCAGACACATGCAGACATAATCAAGGTACCCCCAAACGAGCTTAATGCAACAAGCTCACCATGGCCGTTCGCCGCCTGGGGAATGGATGTTATCGGACCAAACGAACCTGCCACATCAAACGGGCACAGGTTCATCCTAGTAGTAATTGATTATTTCACCAAATGGGTCGAAGCAGCATCTTACAGAGCAGTGATCAAGAAAGTCGTGGCAGACTTTGTCCGCGACCGCATCATTTGTCGATTCGGGATTCCAGAATCAATCGTCACTGATAATGGCTCCAACCTCAATAGTGACTTGATGAGAGCTATATGTGAAACTTTCAAAATCAGACACAAGAATTCTACAGCCTACAGACCTCAAATGAACGGAGCCGTAGAAGCCGCCAATAAGAACATCAAGAAGATACTAAGGAAAATGATAGAGAAGCATAAGCAGTGGCACGAGAAGCTATCATTTGCTTT
>NW_017681554.1:6862-11133 GCF_001879085.1 Nicotiana attenuata
AGGTTAAGCTCTACCTCTATCTGCATCTGCATTGCATAAGGCTACCATTCTGCCTTCCAACTTGCATAAGGCTACTATTCTGCCTTCCGAAGTTAAGCTCTACCTCTATCTGCATCTGCATTGCATAAGGATATCATTCTGCCTTCTAACTTGCATAAAGCTACTATTCTGGTTAAGCTCTAGCTCTATCTGCATCTGCATTGCATAAGGCTACCATTCTGCCTTCCAACTTGCATAAGGCTCTATTCTGCCTTACGAGTACCTCTATCGGCATCTGCATTGCATAAGGCCACCATTTTGCCTTCCAAGACTAAACGCTATCTCCATCCACATTGCACGGCTGAAAGATCACCACATTGCACGGCTGAAAGATCGCCACATTGCACGGCTGAAAGATCACCACATTGCACGGCTGAAAGATCGCCACATTGCACGGTTGAAAGATCGCCACATTCTTCATGGGCTGATATATCGCCAACTCATCCAAAGGCGTCATCGTTCGGATGCACCATCTTCATAGCCCGAGAACACCATGTCATGGCCCGAGGATTTCAGTCAATCTTTTACATGTCATTCAAAGGCATCATGGTTCGGAGGCACCATCCTCATAGCTCGAGAACATCATTTCATGGCCTGCGAATCCTTTATTAAACGCTTCATGGCCCAGGACATCATGGTCTAAAGACGTCATCCTAACCGTCCAAAGACAGCATCCATGGTCCAACGGGAATTTGCATCATGTTTAAATTTACACACAATATATGCTTGTATTGCTATTTACAGGTAAACCGGCAAGCAACAACCATCCCGGCGGGAGCGGTTCCGCTCCAGTGCCTGCAACCGCTTTTGAAATATCTTCATTAGCACACCCCGCAGGTGAATCCTGAACTACATACGGCATGATTCTTGTACTACCAGGGATATGTAGGCAACTCAGAAGCCAGGGTGCGGCCTGAATCTTCCCAAATCGTTTCCCTCGGTCAAAATTGGCCATCATATCTTTACCCGAAGAACTCTTTCATCCTTCCCGGGTAAAAAGGGGCAGCTGTTGACACCCAATTTTTCCTTATATATTTTCAATATGCAAAATACTTTCAAAATAGCATATATATGCATATATAAGCATGTCCAAGCATTTTATTATTTTTCCCATAATTTTTAAGGTTTTTTAAACTGATTTATTTCCCTTTTTCATCCATAAAATCCTAATAATTATCTCCAAAATTATTATTTTTTGTAATTAATCTATTGTATTTTCATATTTATGCCAAAATAGGGCTAAGGTAATTTTTACATATTTTTTACAATTTTATTTAGTAATTTTAAAGCTAATTGCATATAATTGCAATATTAGCCATTTTAAGGTCTAATTGCGTTTTATATTCATAAAATCGAGTCTTATATTTTTAAATTGATATTTTTTGATATAAATCATTTTGTCCTTAAATTAATTTTCAGAAACTATTTGCTATTTTTTTTTATAAAATAAAAAGGGGAAAATAGCTATTTAACTCATAGCCACATTTGGCATCCAATTTAACCCCAAATCAAGTCCCAATTCCCCAGCCCATTTTAATTTTTACCCGACCCTAACCCTTTTAAAATACACTTTTAATCTAGGCCGTTGATCACTCAGATCAACGGCCACCATTCACCCTTCCATAATTAAACCCAAATGATCCCTTAACCTACTTCATTTCTCACCACCCGCTGCCCTTGAATCCCTCTCCTCTCAATTCTCTCTGCAGCCTCACATAAACCCTAGCCGCCGCCACCCAATTCCACCATAATTCTTTTCAGTCCCTACCTAATCCATGGACTCCCATGGCATTTTGATACGTGTACTCGTCTCCTATGTCTACTGGTTACCAATTTTCGTGATTCCATGGACAAATCTCAAAGAGATCCAGTCCAGTCTTGGTTCAACTTCGATCTCTGGTCTTTTTCCGGCCATCCATGGCTGCTCAAGTCAGATCCTTGACTTTTCCGGCTAGATCGGTAACTTTTCAAAGTCTTTCTCACTTTCTCTGGGTTCTTTGAAACCCTAGCTCTAAGAGCTGTTCGATTTTTTCTTTCAGATCTGTCTTAGATCTGTGCTTGTTATGAACTTCTTA
Organism: Nicotiana attenuata; assembly: GCF_001879085.1. Classification (NCBI taxonomy): domain Eukaryota; kingdom Viridiplantae; phylum Streptophyta; class Magnoliopsida; order Solanales; family Solanaceae; genus Nicotiana; species Nicotiana attenuata. The sequence continues at coordinate 8,977 of NW_017681554.1, forward strand.
GTGTTTTCTTAGAGGTTCTCCGATTTTCTTTCAAAGTAACCCTTCACTTTCAAATTAGGGTTTCCTAAACTTTTCTCCGATTTTCAGTGTGTTTTTATGATTTTACTATGTCTGTCCCTGTTTGCTGCTACCTGTTTCATCGTGCTAAAAGCCCTAAGTGTTTTGGCTCTACCTGGGTTTCTAAAACTCTCTTGGTTTATTTTATACGCATGTTTGGTTCGATTTAGTTCTTTGTCTTTGAACCTTTATGTCTTGTTTGACTTGCCGGGTTCTGGGTTCTTACCATTTTTTTAACTCGACTATTGCATAAACCCTAATTTCTTAAAAAGGTTTTTCCTTACTTGTTGCTATGAGTTTGGAAACTTTACTTGTTTCTGTGTGTTGATCTCCTTTACCTGTTACTATGTTTTCTTCACTTTTGATTCTATATGACCACTTGACCTTGTCGCCTACTGTGGTTCGAGTAGGTTTCTTTACTACTGAATCCTAGCTTACTCCTGCTACTGCTGTATGTTTAATTTTCTCCTCTTTGTCAATATGTTTGACCCTGCACGTCTAATATGTCTGTCCATCCTTTGCTATTTATATGTTGAAGTGCAGAGTCATGCTTCTTTCTTGATTGATCTTGATTTCCTCAATGTTACGACTGACTGCAACGGGTTCCCTTATAAACCCTAATTTTACTCGTTTGTTTAAATTGATTGATCCCCTTCCTTTATGCTGTGATATTTTACCTTGAATCTTTTCCCAAAATTAAGTGTATTTTGTACTTAGACTCAAATATTTACTTCATACTTTTACTTCCCCTTATATGGCAAGAATCAATTTGTCTCAAACTGATTTATTTCCTTAATTAGCCCTGTTAGTATCCGTTTGAGCAGTAATCCCTTGATTAAAGGGAAGTACTTGTGTTAATTGATTCTGATTGTGGTTATTTCCATGTCTGAGTTGAAACTTTACTTGTTACCTTATTCTTCACTCGTTTTCAAAACTATAAATACCCTGCCCTCTTTTCTTTAAAGACACGAACACTTGAGTTCAGAACACACATTTACACACTCAAAACTCTTTCCTTCACTATTATTACTTCTGCTACTGCTTTGTCTAGCCGGCTGAAAGCCAAAACTAGACTGTGGAATCCAGCTTATTTTACCTTTCTGCACCTTGCTTTCTCTACTGGTATGTCCTAGTTAATTTTTTCAAGCCTCAACAACAATATGCTTCCTTAATTGTTTAAGTGTCCCTCATTCTTGTTTACTTCTGCTTGTGGTTCTGTTAAAACACATTATTAGCATGCTATAATATCCCCTTTCCCCTCTAGATTAATGCATTCCCTTATTTTTGTTACTTATTGTGTGCTTGCTATCCTATGAATCCCAAACCCCTATCCCCTCCAATGTGTTGTGTTCTTCTGGCTGGATTGTGATCATGCCAGTATCAGCTATTGCTGTGCATGTCCAAACCAGACCCCTGCTGGGGTCATGCGCTTACAGACAAGTGTATCCCAAAAGTCCCTTGACCCCCTTTGAATGACCACTGATTCTGTGTAGTTTTGAGTTTTACTACTACAACTGATTTCAATCACCTCTGTCACTAATTGCTTTCATAATGGACGATCAGTCCAGCTTTTTAAATAAATCTCTTTCAACATGTGTTCTGCACTTCCACTATATTCTTACAATCTAGGTTCTGCCCCTCTTGTGTGAGCCTTGCCTTGGGACCCTTCAGCTCCCTCTGAACTTGGACACATAAGAGCTGGCCCTTCCACACTGCACTCATTCTGTTGGTTATGCAAATCTGGGTGTGAGCACTGCCCGGGACCCCTTGAGGTCCTTAGGGAACTCTGACACACCCAGATATGAGTAAGGCTTTGGAATAACATTGGCATTGAAGTGATTAATTACATAACTCAGAGAGGAAGTCAAGATCAGGCTTCCTATGGTTGTAGCTTCTTGTTTTTTCTTCTTTCATTTCTGTTCATGTAATTCAATCCTATGGTTTGTAATAACTTGTAAACAAGTATGGGGTTGGCTAGTGAAAAGGGATGGGAAATATGCATGTTTTAGCTGTTAAAAGGGTAGAAAGCATGTCACTAGGTTTACATTACTATTTGCGTAATAGAATCCCTGCTTAGGACTCATTTCATGCATTAGAGAT
>NW_017681555.1:0-1524 GCF_001879085.1 Nicotiana attenuata
AACCTCATCAACATTTTTCCTTTACTCGAACCATCCTCGGTCTCTATTTCCGCAAGCCATAACTGATTCACTCGCACGCCTCGGATTGGAACCAACATAGCACCTAACCGTGCAATCAACTAATCAACAGACTCCCCCACTTGGCTCGGAGCCATAGATCAAAATACACTCGATAACTCTTAACACTTATACTCCATTGATGCCACATACCATAGTGAGATTAAACTCAATCATTTATAAGTTTGTTAAAACATAGATCATCTAGTACTGTAAATCTTCTACAAATCTCGCATTCATCCCCGCAACAGTTAAGTCCACTCTCTTAAGCGACCCGAAATTTCAAATTTCAACACGTACTTTTCAATTACACATGAGATCTTCTAACATACACATAGGGATCACACCACTTCAGAACACTCCGCAGGAGATAACCCACCTGCTTCGCCTCAATATAACATTTCTGTATACCTTCCACTGTCATAAACTGTTCTTAGTCACTTAGTCTTCCTGGGTCTGAACTCATATCGCAACATGGATTTTACTTCACTCACAACAAGAAAACATGAAAATATCCTTCACATGCTCATAGCTCGGGGCTATACCTCGAATCACGATGGAATTCAAACACCTAATAGTTCTCTTATCATCCAGCAGACCTTCATCGTTAGTTCCAAGTCACGTAAATACATCTCGCAGTACTAACATACTCGTCACATGGCTATCCAACCGTCACTTCCACTAATAGGGACAACACCGAGCATATAAGTTCAAAACACTTACCCAAACAATCAGCGCCTTGGTTCTCAAGCCATAGGCAAAGATCCGGCCTCAAGCCCTTCAGACTGGCCCAACATCAACTCACAGAAATCACATCTCGCCCCTCGATCGGGGAATCACAAGCCATCAAGGCACATCTGATACTGAGCGCTCATGCGCGCATACGAACGCGTGGAAGGAATTTCAAGAGTTTCTTTTCAAGCTGAATCAAGGACGCACGATAAGAATTCAAGAATATGAAGTTTTCCTAAAGGTTTTGCAGCCTCTCGAGGATAAATACAAGCGTCTCTGTACCGATCTGCGAGACTCTACTATACCTGCTCATGACTCGTGAGACCTAGTAACCTAGGCTCTGATACCAACTTGTCACGGCCCAAATCCCAAACCCGGTCGTGATGGCGCCTCTCGTGAAGACAAGGCCAGCCAGAACAACTCAACACTTCTTTTAACAATTTATTTAGCATTTAATAAATCCAAACGCGTGTAAATCATTCATAAAGGTGGGAAAAACAGTGATACTGATAAGGCAACCAGCCCGACACAGCCCAAGCCGGGGTGTCACAAGTCATGAGCTACTACGGAGTTGCTATAAGTCTACAAAATAGAATATCTGATACAATCATCTGAAGGATCTGCAAATAACATGAAATAGGGGAATCAAGGGGCTGCGGACGTCAACAGCTACCTCGAAACTCCAGCTCGCTCCTGGTCCGGAAAGAATATCAGTGCTCAGGTGCGGACTCTGCT
>NW_017681555.1:5471-11129 GCF_001879085.1 Nicotiana attenuata
GTCGGGAGCGTGAGAAGAGGGAGGCCAAGAGGCCTCGAGGTTCAGGTAGCTTCAGTGGTGCTCCGTCTAAGGGCCAGTTCCAGCGTGGCAGAGGTCGTTCCTTCAGGCCTCCTCAGTCAGGTCGCCCAGAGTATAGTGGGGCTTCTTCAGGCCGTGGTCATCAGGGATTTCAGCAGGGCCAGTCTTCACTTAGTGCCCTTCCAGCTTAGAGCTCTACTCCTGCCTCTTCAGCCCAGGGTTCCTCTGCAGCGAGGGGTTCCCTTCAGTCCCCTTCTCCAGCACCGGGTAGTTGCTACGAGTGCGGTGAGTTTAGTCATATGAGGAGACAGTGTCCTCGGCTTCGTGGTAGTCAGTCTCAGTAGAGGGATCAGCCCTCATCTTCTGCTCCTGTTTCATCGGCACCCGCCCAGTCAGCTAAGGGTGGAGGCCAGGTAGCCAGGGGCCGCCCCAGGGGTGGAGGCCGGACTGGCGATGGTCAGGCTCGATTCTATGCTCTCCCAGACAGGAGGGACGCCATTGCATCAGATTCTGTTATCACAGGTATTATCTCAGTCTGCCATAGGGATGCCTCTGTTTTGTTTGATCCCGGATCTACCTATTCTTATGTATCTTCATATTTTGCTCATCACCTGGGGACTACCCGAGGGTGTCTTGCTTTGCCTGTTCACGTATCTACCCCGGTGGGTGATACTATTATTGTGGATCATGTATATCGATCTTGTCTGGTGACTATTGGGGGTCTGGAGACCCGAGTCGACTTATTGTTGTTGGGCATGGTAGATTTTGATGTTATTCTGGGTATGGATTGGCTATCTCCGTACCATGCCATTCTGGACTGTCATGCCAAGACAGTTACGTTGGCTATTTCGGGTGTTCCGAGGATTGAGTGGCGTGGTATGACTGACTATGTTCCTAGCAGGGTGATTTCTTTCCTAAAGGCCCAACGGATGGTTGGGAAAGGTTGTCTATCGTATTTGGCTTTTGTGAGAGATGTCGGAGCTGAGACTCCTAGCCTTGTTTCTGTTCCCGTTGTGAGGGACTTCCCTGATGTGTTTCCTGCAGACCTGTCGGGCATGCCTCCGGACAGGGACATTGATTTTGGTATTGATCTGGTGCCGGGCACTCAGCCCATTTCCATTCCTCCGTATCGTATGGCACCAGTGGAGTTGAAGGAACTAAAGGATCAGCTTCAGGAACTCCTAGATAAGGGGTTTATTCGTCCTAGTATGTCACCGTGGGGTGCACCGGTCCTATTTGTGAAGAAGAAGGATGGCACAATGAGAATGTGCATTGATTACAGGCAGTTGAACAAGGTGACAGTGAAGAACAAGTATCCACTACCGTGTATTGATGATTTGTTTGACCAGCTCCAGGGGGCAAGGGTATTCTCTAAGATTGACCTCCGTTCAGGCTATCATCAGCTGAAGATCAGGGATTCGGATATTATGAAGACTGCCTTCAGGACTAGATATGGGCACTATGAGTTTCTAGTTATGTCTTTTGGGCTGACTAATGCCCCAGCCGCGTTCATGCATTTGATGAACAACGTATTTCGACCGTACCTGGATTCAATTGTGATTGTTTTTATTGATGATATCCTGGTGTACTCGCATAGCCAGAAGGAGCACGCACAACATTTGAGAGTGGTATTACAGAGATTGAGGGAGGAGAAGCTTTATGCAAAGTTCTCCAAGTGTGAGTTCTGGCTTGGTTCTGTGGCTTTTCTGGGGCACGTGGTGTCCAGAGATGGTATTCAGGTTGATCCAAAGAAGATAGAGGCGGTGCAGAGTTGGCATAGACCGTCCTCAGCCACGGAGATTTGGAGTTTCCTCGATTTGGCAGGTTATTATCGCCGGTTCGTCCAGGGTTTTTCATCTATTGCTTCGCCCTTGACCAAGTTAGCGCAGAAGGGTGCACCATTTGTATGGTCGGACGAGTGCGAGGAGAGCTTTCAAAAGCTCAAGACAGCTTTGACCACAGCTCCAGTGTTGGTTTTGCCATCAGCTTCAGGTTCTTACACCGTGTATTGTGATACTTCAAGAGTTGGGATCGGATGTGTGTTGATGCAGGAGGGTAGAGTTATTGCATATGCTTCTCGTCAGTTGAAGCCTCATGAGAAGAACTACCCTGTACATGACTTAGAGTTGGCTGCTGTCGTTCATGCTTTGAAGATTTGGAGGCACTACTTATATGGAGTATCTTGTGAGGTATTCACGGATCACCGCAGTCTTCAGCATTTGTTCAAGCAGAAGGATCTTAATTTGAGGCAGCGGAGGTGGCTTGAGTTACTCAAGGACTATGATATTACCATTCTGTATCATCCGGGGAAGGCCTATGTAGTGGCCGATGCTTTGAGCCGGAAGGCGGTGAGTATGGGCAGTTTGGCGTACATTCCAGTTGGGAGAGGCCCTTTGCAGTTGATGTCCAGGCTTTGGCCAATCGGATGGTGAGATTAGACATTTTGGAGCCTAGTCGGGTGTTGGCTTGTGTGGTTTCTCGGTCTTCCTTGTATGACCGCATTAGAGAGCGCCAGTATGATGATCCGCATTTGCTTGTCCTTAAGGACAGGGTCCAGCACGATGATGCCAGAGATGTGACTATTGATGATGATGGCGTGTTAAGGATGCAGGGCCGGATTTGCGTGCCCAATGTGGATGGGCTTCGGGAGTCGATATTAGAGGAGGCTCACAGCTCGCGGTATTCCATTCATCCGGGTGCCGCGAAGATGTGTCAGGATTTGAGGCAGCACTACTGGTGGAGGAGAATGAAGAAAGATATTGTGAGTTATGTAGCTCGGTGTCTCAACTGTCAGCAGGTCAAATATGAGCATCAGAGGCCCGGTCGTGTACTTCAGCGGATGGATATTCCAGAGTGGAAGTGGGAGAGGATTACTATGGATTTTGTGAGTGGTCTCCCTTGTACCTCGAGGAAGTTTGACTCGGTTTGGGTGATTGTGGATCGGCTGACCAAGTCCGCGCACTTCATTCCGGTGTGTACTACCTATTCTTCAGAGCGGCTGGCAGGGATTTTCATCCGGGAGATCGTTCGGTTGCATGGGGTCCCAGTTTCCATTATCTCAGATAGAGGTACTCAGTTTACTTCCAGTTCTGGAAGACTTTTCAGCGGGAGTTGGGTACACAGGTGGAGCTGAGCACAACATTTCATCCTCAGACGGACGAGCAGTCCGAGTGTACCATTCAGATATTGGAGGACATGTTGCGTGCCTGTGTTATTGATTTCGGAGGTTCTTGGGCTGAGCTCTTGCCACTTGCAGAGTTTGCCTAAAACAACAGCTATCAGTCCAGCATTCAGATGGCACCGTATGAGGCCTTATATGGGAGACGGTTTAGATCTCCGGTTGGTTGGTTTGAGCCCGGCGAGGCTAGGCTATTGGGGACAGAGTTGGTCCAGGATGCCTTAGATAAGGTGAATGTGATCCAGGAGAGACTTCGTACAGCTCAGTCGCGTCAGAAGAGTTATGCAGACCGGAAGGTTCGAGATGTATCTTATATGGTGGGCGAGAAGGTCTTGTTAAAGGTTTCGCCCATGAAGGGCGTTATGAGATTTGTAAAGAAAGGAAAGTTGAGTCCACGGTTCATTGGTCCTTTTGAGATACTTAGGAGGATTGGGCAGGTGGCCTATATGCTTGCTTTGCCACCCAGCTTGTCGGGGGTTAATCCGGTGTTTCATTTTTCTATGCTCCGAAAGTATGTTGGGGACCCGTCTCATGTGTTAGACTTCAGCACGGTTCAGTTGGATGATGATTTGACTTATGATGTGAAGCCAGTGGCTATTTTGGGTCGTCAGGGTCGGAGATTGAGATCAAAGGATATAGCTTCGGTAAAGGTGCAGTGGAGAGGTCGGCCCGTGGAGGAGGCTACCTGGGAGACCGAGCAGGAGATGCGGAGCATATATTCTCACCTATTTGAGACCTCAGGTATGTTTCTTGACCCGCTCGAGGACAAGTGTTTGTTTAAGTTGGGGAGGATGTGACGACCCGACCCGTCGTCTCCTGTATTATAGCCCCGTTTTCCCCATTTATTGCTTCTTCATGTTTCATTATTGGCATCGAGAGAGTTAGAGTTGAATTGGATTGGTTTGGATAGGAAATGAGACATTTAGTCTCTTTAAGGAAGGCTTATATTGGAAAAGTCAACCGAATGTTGACTATTGAGTTAGAGGACTCAGATATGAATTCCGGTGATTCGGTTAGCTTCGGGGGATGAATTGTGACTTAGGAGTGCGATCGTAATTGATTTTGGAGGTCCGGTGTAGAATTAGGCTTGAATTGGCGAAGTAGTATTTTGGCGAATTCCGGTTGGTAGGTGAGATTTTGATCCGGGGGTCGGAATGGAATTCCGAGAGTTGCAGTAGCTCAGTTAGGTGATTTTTGATATGTGTGCAAAATTTCAGGTGATTCGGAAGTGATTTAGTTGGGTTTTTGATCGAATGTGAGTTTCGGAAGAATTTGAAGAAACTTATGCTTGAAAATGATGAAAAATGAGGGTTTTTGTGTTTGTTGGATGTGTTTTTAAGATTGGAACAAGTTTGAATAGGGTATTGGATCATGTCTGTGCTTTTGGTTGAGGTCCCGGGGGCCTCGGGGTGAGTTCGGGTGGTTAAACGGAAGGTTTTTGGAGTTTAATTGCAGGTTCAAGTTGCTGCTATCTGTTGGTTTCGCACCTGCGGTTGTGGGGCCGCAGGTGCGGTCTCGCGGAAGCGGTTTGAGGAGCGCGGAAGCGGAAAACTTGGCCCTTGCCAGGTTCCGCAGAGGCGGGATTAGGATCGCTTAAGTGGTCTCGCAAATGCGATTGGGGACCGCAGAAGCGGAAAGTGGCCTTAAGTGAAAAGTCCGCAAAAGCGGACGTTGACCGCATAAGCGGAAGTTGCAAAAGCGGTATTTGGTCCGCAGAAGCGGAAATAACTGGCAGTTAAGTGAGATTTATCTTCTTTGCGAATTTTTGAAAGGGTAACATTTTGGACTCCGAACCTTGAGAACTTTGAGGCGATTTTGAAGAGGGTTTCGAGGGCTTTAATCAGGTATGGATTCTTGGACTTAGAGTTTGATTTTATGATGTAGAAACATGGATTTAGACTGAATAATCAAGGAATCAAAGGTCAAAAATGGTGGTTTAGGGCTTGAACTTAAGAGAGTCTAAAATGGGGATTTGAGGGGTCAAATGGACTCCGATTTTTATAAATTTGATATGCATCGACTCGTGGCGAGACGAGGAATCCGGTGATGTGAATTTTGTAATTTTTCGAGAAGTGGGCCCGGGGCTCGGGTTTTGCCAACTTCGTGATTTTTGGTATTTTTCGAGTCCTTTCGATTGGGTTATGTTTCTTTGGCCTATAGTAATGTATTCCTTGTGGTTTTGACCAGATTCGGCACGCGAGGAGGTTCATTCGAGAGGAAAAGGCATAGCGAGCTAGACTTGCGGCTGGCATGAGGTGAGTAATAGATGTAGATGATGACCTGAGGGTTTGAAACCCCGGTATATCGCATTGTGACGCTATATTGAGGCGAGACACGTACTTTATGACGAGTGCAGGGTCGTTTGTGATTGGGGACGGTGGCTTAGTCCGTCCCGAGTGATTTTCATACTGTGTTCTTGACTAGAGATCGATTGGTAATCATCCTACTTGGATTTTGTGGAT
>NW_017681556.1:0-835 GCF_001879085.1 Nicotiana attenuata
GGTTGGTTTCTTCACATCTTGCCAAAACCTTATCCAAGTTCACCAAACATTCTTCAAATGAATCTCCCACCACGCTGGAGTCGTCCATGAATACCTCCAAGATATCCTCCACCATGTCGGTGAAAATTGCCATCATACATCTTTGGAAGGTCGCTGGGGCATTACATAGTCTGAATGGCATTCTCGAGAAAGCGAACGTGCCATAAGGACATGTAAAGGTTGTCTTCTCCTGATCCTCCGGGGCAATGAGAATTTGATTATACCCCAAGTAGCCATCTAGTAAACAATAAAAGGCCCGGCCCGCAAGACGAACGAGCATTTGGTCCATGAATGGTAGTGGGAAATGATCTTTTCTTGTCACCTTATTCAGCTTTCTATAGTCCATACACACTCTCCAACCCGTAACTGTCCGAGTAGGAATCAACTCATTGTTGGCATTGGTCACTACCGTCATTCCACCCTTCTTTGGCACACATTGGACCGGAGAGGTCCATGAACTATCCGAGATCGGGTAAACCACACCGGCGTCAAGCCACTTGATAACCACTTTCTTTACTACTTCTTGCATCACCTCGTTGAGTCTCCTTTGATGTTCAAGATATGGCCGTGCATCCTCCTCCAAGATGATCTTATGCATGCAAAATGCGGGGCTTAGCAAGAAGAAAGAATAACTGGAAGAGTAGAATTAGAGACCAAGAATTCATACCTGAGGTGTGGAGGAAGTGGTTTCAACTCCAACACCGGTGGCTCCTCAATTGATGGCTTGGTTGGTGGAGTTTTGCAATTTTTAAGATCCAAAGATAGTTTCCTAGGCTCATATGAATATGAACCCATT
>NW_017681556.1:5216-6118 GCF_001879085.1 Nicotiana attenuata
TTGCAAAGCGGGTTCACAATTTTTGAAAAATCTTTAATGAATCGCCGGTAGAACCCGGCATGACCAAGAAACCTCCTCACCCCTTTGACAGAAGTAGGGGGAAAGAGCCTTGAGATAACCTCTATTTTTTCCTTATCAACTTCAATTCCTTGCCTTGAGATTTTGTGACCCAATACAATTCCCTCTTGCACCATAAAGTGACATTTCTCCCAGTTGAGCACAAGGTTGGTTTCTTCACATCTTGCCAAAACCTATCCAAGTTCACCAAACATTCTTCAAATGAATCTCCCACCACGCTGAAGTCGTCCATGAATACCTCCAAGATATCCTCCACCATGTCGGTGAAAATTGCCATCATACATCTTTAGAAGGTCGCTAGGGCATTACATAGTCTGAATGGCATTCTCGAGAAAGCGAACGTGCCATAAGGACATGTAAAGGTTGTCTTCTCCTGATCCTCTGGGGCAATGAGAATTTGATTATACCCCGAGTAGCCATCTAGTAAACAATAAAAGGCCCGGCCCGCAAGACGATCAAGCATTTGGTCCAAGAATGGTAGTGGGAAATGATCTTTTCTTGTCACCTTGTTCAGCTTTCTATAGTCCATACACACTCTCCAACCCGTAACTGTCCGAGTAGGAATCAACTCATTGTTGGCATTGGTCACTACCGTCATTCCACCCTTCTTTGGCACACATTGGACCGGAGAGGTCCATGAACTATCCGAGATCAGGTAAACCACACCGGCATCAAGCCACTTGATAACCTCTTTCTTTACTACTTCTTGCATCACCTCGTTGAGTCTCCTTTGATGTTCAAGAGATGGTCGTGCATCCTCCTCCAAGATGATCTTATGCATGCAAAATGCGGGGCTTATTCCCCTGATGTCCGCCAAAGTCCAT
>NW_017681556.1:10251-11127 GCF_001879085.1 Nicotiana attenuata
GTACGGCGCCGGCCCACGACGAAAAGGGAGCGCGACCGCGTTGGCTCTTGGACTCTTTGAACTCTGTTCTCTGAAGTTGGGACCGTGGACCGACGTAAAATGGAGCGCGGCCGCGTTCAGGACGGGCGCGGACCGCATAAAAAGGGCGCCCGGCCGCGTGGCAGTACTTTGGCAAAAGCACCATCTCTCTGAATCTCATCTACGCGGACCGCGTAAAAAGGAGCGCAGACCGCGCAGATTGCCCTTTGAATGACCCAGTCTCTGAATCTCCTAGCGCGGCCGCGTGGCAAATCAGTGCGGTCCGCGCTAGGTCTTCTTGTTCCCCACTTCAATTGGTCTTTGACACTTGGCAGGTTTAACTCCGTTTTGAGCCGATCTTTGACATTTGTCATCTTGTCGCTCAAACCTACAATCAAGCGCAACTTGTAAGGATTTTGGGGTTATTTTGTGGCAATTCATAACAAAAGCAATAGCAAGTAGGAGTATAATCATGCTACAATTCTAACTTATCAGCCGCAGGTCCCAGCATGTATCTCCTCAAGTAACTTAGAGGCTTCTTTTGCGTCGACACATCTTAGCAATCCTAAATCAGGAGTTCTCCTGTACAAATTTCCTCCGCTGTGGAAGAAGTGATTGGACAATCTCCGGAGTGTGCGTTTCTGAGTGTGGTTTGCATGCTCCGGATATTCTCCTTTTGCGAAATACTTCTTGATGTCATGGAACCAAGGTTCTCCATCTGTTTCTTCTTCAACATGAGCACAATATGCCGGTTGATTATGAATTCTCGCTGGGATGGGATCGATGAAATTCTTGTCCGGATGTTGTATCATAGATGACAAGGTGGCCAATGCATCGGCAAACTCATTCTGAATTCTG
>NW_017681557.1:0-7855 GCF_001879085.1 Nicotiana attenuata
TAAGTACTAAGATATTTCTTAAAGATTTCACAGCTTCACTGTTTTTCTCAAAAGGTTTTACACTACTTCTATATAGCATGATGATTTGCCATACGTGATTTCTTATCGCTCAGTTGTTATTTACCTATATTACTCACTGAGTTGGAGTACTCACTTTACTCCCTGCACCCCGTGTGCAGATGGAGGTATTTATTCACCCGGTAGCGGGTTTGGCTGATCAGAGTCAGAGATATAGGAGTTTAACGAGGTGACTACCAACGTTCGCAGCATCGTTCTTCTCCCTTTGTTCATTATTCTTGATTAGTGTATTTTAGACCTTGAGGTTGTTCTTACATTCTAATAGATGCTCGTGACTTGTGACACCCCGATTAGGGCTGTGTGGGGTTGTAATTCCGCTAATTAATATTATTAAGTCATATTTTAGCTGTTTATTCATGTTTAAATTATTTTTGAAAAGACGAATTGGGTTAGTTGGCTGGCCTCGTCTTCACGAGAGGCGCCATCACGACCGGGTTTGGGAATTGGGTCGTGACAGCTTGACTATTACAAGGATTGGGTATGTGCTTGGTAGAGTCTTTGGAGTGTTCTGCAACCAGTATTACCTGAGCTTATGAAGTATTCGACTGATTCGTAGTGCGGGATCGGGGCAATTATGAAGATATGGTAATATAGATTACCAACACTGTGTTATATGGCTTCAAGAAAAGTGGGGGAGTCTGTTATCGATGATCGGATTACAGGATCATACGTTGTATAAGTTTGCAGGTTGATAGATTGCTTGGTTGTTTCTTTGAATAGTCATGAGCTAGTGAAGCGCAAGTTGCTTAGTGTGTATTGGCTGTGTATTGAAGATTAGAGTGAGGTGAGCTGTTATCGAGAAGGTTCTGATGAGTTTCGGATAATAGTTGGCATTTAAGGAGTCCTGAATCGTTGGATGAATAGGGCTGGAGATCGGTAGTGAATGGTGATTGGATCTAAGGTATTTCTATGTCAAGAATGATTCCACATGGAAATATTAGAGAGATGCAAAAAAGGTTCGTACGTAGTGAGCATATCAGATTGAGTTACTTTTGGGTTAGAGGAGATTAGTTCTGATGACTGGGTTATGTGTTAATGAGTTCCGAAGAATTCAGCAAATACCACTATTTTTTGTTTTGGATCTCATGGTTATGGCCACGAGCCGAAGTTAATGTTTTCTACAGGTATTGGATATATATTGTGTGTGGAGATATTCTCCTGGATAGAGTTAAATGAAAGGTTCTTGATTGATGAGGTATTCAACTTGCTTGTGGTTCAGGGTTGATTATGAGATTTTCGTATTTTCAAGAGTTAGCATGTTAGTGATGGTGTGCCGTGTGGGGTTGAATGTTGTGAGTTAAAGGTTGCGGTTTAGTTTTGGAGGGAAGGATATGAGTTCATGATAACACTAATGATTTCAGGTGTCTATGAGAATGATAGCACTATTTGATGTCGTCATAGGAGAAAGCGCATGCTAGCGGGTGCATTGTGTTTTGACTTGTGAGTATTTTCTGTAAGATGATGGAGTATGAGTGACATATCAGCCATTTGAGTAGCGGTGTTGGGATCGGATATGGAGATTCTGGTATTCATGAGGTTCAGAGACTGGATGTTCTTGTAGGTAGACTATTCCTTGATTGCGAATTGTGAAGAAATGTTCAGGATTAGATAATTGATGGTGTGTGTTATGGATAGCTTTTCATGGAATTTTGGAAGGTTATTTACCTGTTTAGGAATGATCAGAAATTGGTTTGGGGATTATTTGTTAGCCTAATGAGAATGTGTATTCTATATCGGTTCGGAATTGCATGCTCTTGCGCAACTGTTACCACATGTATATCATCGGGCGGAATGGATGTTATTCACACCTTGGTCTATGTTACGTGTTTCTCTCTTATGCTATGACGGGTTGTGAGGGTCACATAATTATTCGCGTGCATATTGTAATTCCGTTTAGGCCTTATGGCGCTATGGGAGAGATGACCCTTCTGATGTTGATTTGCTTATTGCACCATAGTTGTTCTAGTCTTTCTCAGCATTATCTGTGCCTAATAATCTTACCAATGTTATATTTGCGCACTCTATCATGCTTGATGTTGACGCTCTTGTGATTAGTAAGGCCGAGCATTTGGGCTCGATGGGTACCCCTATGTGGACTGATATGATTTGATCAGGTTACGCGCTAAAAGTACAATGATGAGATGTAGTTGCTTATGCTTATTTTGTGTGTTTTGCTTTTACTTTGTGGAAAATAGTCCATAGGAAGATGTTAATATCGCCCCGTCTGTTTAACTTGCTTGGTAGCCTTCTTATTTAACTTTCTTACTATTATCTGTTATATCTGAATTTTTACTTGTTTGGTGTACGAAATCGCGTTGTGTGGGGATTCATATGACTTTTGGTGTGACACGTCGGTTGGGCTGTTGACAGAGATGAAGTTTTTAGACTTGAGATTTGTACTATCATATTGGGATAAGGAGTGTTTGAGAGAATGATACCATATATCCGCTCAGAATTGGGCTATGATCCTTGTAGGACGAGTGAACTTCTTGACTTGTTGATATGATGAGTGGTTATGAGTTTCTACATTTTTCTTTCATCTTCGACGATGTACGAAGGTTTTAAACGAGGTTTATTTGATATGAGGTTTACTACTGGTACCAGATTTGTCTTTTGGGCAGCTATTATGATCGGAAATTATTGCTACGAGTATGTAGGTTATGTGGTATATCATTTGATTACATCTTGGGTTATGGTTATAACTTGATAAAGCTTGTTCAAACTTATCAATGTGTGGATGCGAGATCCGGGTCTTGTAATGAATTCCGAGTGTTGGAACTTTGGTTCTAAGGTTTACGGACTAAGGCTGAAGTAAGGATCTTCAGTTATGTTGTTGACAAGCTTAAATGGATTGGGATAACGTGGATTCCCCTGAGGTTCGTCCATGGTGAGTTTAAATAGTGATTTGATGGCTTTGGAATGACTCTTGACACGTTCGAGCACGAACATATGTTTAAGTGGAGGAGAATGTAACGACCCGATCGGTCGTTTTGAACGTTAGTGTTCCGTTTAGTGGTTTGAGACTTTGATTATCTTCATATGACATGTTATGACATGCGTGCATGGTCGGTTTAATTTTTGAAGTGATTCGGGATTGGTTTGGAAGAATGACTCTCGATTTGAAAGCTTTAAGTTGGAAGAGTTAACCAAGGTTTGACTTTTGGGCAAGCAGACACAAAATCAAGTTTTTATGATTTGTATGATGATTTTGGACTTGTGCATATGTTCGGATTCTATTTTGGAGGTTTCTGGAAGAATTCAACACTATTTGTCGAAAGTTGGCAATTTGAAGAGCTTAAGAGTTCATAAGTTTGAGCAAGAGTTGACTTTCATTTTACTGGATATAAATTGGTGTTCTGAGACTTTGGATAGGCCTATATAGTTGAATTGAACTTGTGTGAAAAATTTGGAACTAATCCGAAGTGTTTAAGTGTGATTCGGACACTCATTTGAAAGAATGAAGATTTAACAACTTAGAGAAATTTTATTCGGTTTGAGCCTCGATTCTTTGTTTTGATATTCCCGTGGGTATTTTGAGGCTTCAGAAAAGATTGAATAATGCATTTGTACTTGTTGGTATGATTGAATGAGTCCCAAGGGACACGGGTGTGTTTTGGATCATTGGTTGAGAAACTAGTTAAATTAAGGATTTGGAGTTTGACCATCGTTATATCGGGTCAATATTAACTCTTTTCGGTGTTTAGAGTGCGCGAGCAGGTTCGTAGCGTGTTTTATGATTGAAATGCATATATGGTTTGTTTCCGGGAAGTTCCAAAAGAGTTTTGTGTGCTAAAACGAAGATTCTTCTGTTGCCGATTTTCTGGTGTAAAATAATTACAAAAATATCATTTTTGTCTCTTAAATTTTCAGACTTCTTGTAAAACTTCGAAACATCATACCTCCCTCATTTTAAGGCCAAACTGGGTGACTCAAAAGGCTATCTTAGGTATAATCTCGCAAGTATTATGTTGGATTTATTAATTGCGAGTTTTGGGGGGTATCAAGGATCTGATTCGAGCTATAACAATTGCTGCATTTTTATTTATTTCAAAATTTAGTCTCTTTTTCTCACATAGTTTTGGAGCTCGAATTTGGGCGATTTTGGAGAGAATTTTCACTACATGGATTGGGGTAAGTATTTTCTACTCGGTTTTAATTTTATTTCGTAATTTCGTCTTCGTTTTTTGGCGTTTGATTGATGATTTAAAAAGAGAAATTGGGGATTTTTGTCTAAACTTTCCCAATGTGAATTTTTGATTCGGAGTTGAAATTGAGTGAAATTAGTATGGTTGAACTCGTAATTGAATGGGTTGTCAGACTTTGTGAGTTTTGCTGCGTTCCAAGGTGCGAGCCGAGATTTGACATTTTGGTTGACTTTGAGTAAATGTATAAAGATTCAACCTTTATTGATTGGGTTTCCTTCCTATGGCATTGTTTGATAAATTTGAGTTTCTTATGGCTAGTTTCGAGCCGTTCAGAGGATGATTTGAGCGGGATATATCGATTTGGCTTGATTGAGCTAAGTATCTTGCCTAACTTTGTTGGAGGAATTTTTCTACTAATTGGTATTGTTTTCTCTAGAAGGGTGATGCATATATAATGTGACGAGCGTATATGCACGTTCCACGGTTAATCATGCTCGAGAGTAAATTGGCCTTGTCGAATTATGTGACCTTCTTGTTTCATGTCTTACTTGACTTCTAGATTACTAAGAATATGAAGTTAAATGATAGAAACCATAATTTAACTTATCATAATTTGATTAAAATTTATCGGACTTTTGTGAAGTTGTTGAGGTGCCAAATTCTGGTCATCATTATACTTAATCATAAATATATCGCCAAGGCCGTTATTCCTGAGATATTGGATTCTATACTTAAGTTGAAGATCATTTTTGAGACTTGTTGAACTACTTGAACAACAAGGTTCTTGAGGTTTGTTGAATTGTTAGTGGCTTGAAAGCTGCGATTGATATTCATTTGGAATATTCAATTAATCACTCTCCTTTATGTTATTCATGCTTCCTACCATGCTTGTTATTGATATACATGTACTTTGTGAGGAAGAGTGTAAAGCACGAAGGGTGATGTCGTGCCATTTAGTATATATTATCATGTGAGGAAGAGTGTAAAACACGAAGGGTGATGACGTGCCATTTTATTTACATTATCATGTCACGATAAGAGTAAAGCGCGAAGGGTGATGCCGTGCCATTTTATTTACATTATCATGTGAGGATGAGACTAAAAGAACGAAGGGTGATGCCGTGCCACTTCATTTACATTGTCATGTCTTCATGGCACGAAGGGTGTTTCTGTGCAGGCGAGGACGAGAGACATGCATTATGCTGTGATATCTTTTCCTTGTGTATACATTCATGCCTTTATCTTGAGCTATTGCTGTTGCATCTTCGTTTTCTATGTGACTTGTCATTGTAGTTCTATCTTTATCCTCTATCTCAATTGTTGTTGTGTTTTCCATGCCTTCTATTTATTTAACTTGCAAATATCACGCCTTCTTTCTTGTTTGTCGTATCTAATCTATGTCGTTTCTTATTTGTTGCACTTTCGTATAAGCCTTATACCATGTTAGTTATCCAGGCCTTCTAAATGCTTAGTTTAGAAAGATCATGCTTTCCTTCATGGTTGTTATATCTACATCAAAGCCTTCCACAATGTTAGCTAGTGAAATTTATGTCCCTCTATCTTAAATGCTATCATTACTTCTATGCCTCATATCTAGTCCGTTACTGTTGCCCATATACACTGCGTTGTTCGTTATTGCTAGATCTGTATTTTATACTTTATCGTTATTGTTATTGGCATTTCTTTCACCTTGTTGATACTGTTATACATATGCTCGGTGAGGAAGACATAAATGCACAAAGGGTGTCGCCGTGATAATTTATTTGGCTTACATTTATATATTTGGCGAGGATGCGATAAATGCGCGAAGAGTGTTGCCGTGCCATTTGATTTGATATCGTGAGTACATTTCTTACACTATGAAAGTTATGAATTTACTGCCATGGTTTGTTGGCTATCACGTTAAGGAAAGGATTGGTTATGATATCGAGGAATATTGGCCGTGATTTCTTCTATTAATCATTTGCTGCTTCGAATATTTGTTTCTTGTACTCTTTTATGTTGTGTTCTTGTATTGTTCAATTACTAGTCTACTGCACATGTTATATCAATGAGTACCTTTTAACTAAAAAGCCTTGTAACTACTTCACCAAGGTTAGACAAGATACTTACTTGTACATGAGGTCGGTGTACTCATACTACACTTCTGCACCTTGCGTGCAGATTTTGTAGCTGGAGTTGTTGTGTAAGGCAGGAGGTGGCATCGAAGATGTACCTACGTTTTGTCTATAGCTACCACTTTTCCTTGATAGCTTTAAATTTTGCAAATCTGTTTATGTAGACTTCTTAACAGATGATGTATTTATTTTGTACCAACTTTCTAAGTCTTAGAAGCTCATAACTTGTACTACCAGTCCTTAGGATATTGTATGCAATCCAAATATATAATTTTCTTATCACTTTATTTAATTAGAATTGTGTTTACTATTAATTGGCTGATATAGCGGGTTGGGTTAGGTGCCATCACGATCGGTGTATTTTAGGCCGTGAAAAGTCGGTATCGAAGCACTAGGTTCATAGGTTCTACGAGTCATGAGCAAGTGTCTAGCAGAGTCTTGCAGATCGGTATGATGAAATCCTTACCTATCTTCAAGAGGCTACAGAGCATCTAGGAAACTTCCCTTCTTTCTTTCCTCATCGTGCGACTTTGTTTCAGCTTGGCTCCTATATCTTTGATTTCTTTCCATTCATTCATATGCGAGGTTGTGCACTCGGTATCGGCTATGCGCCGCCGATTGTGATGCTGCGTATAGATTACGAAAGGCTGTGGATGCTTGATTATCATTTCACTGTGTTGTCTAATCTAGGGAGCAAATGCTGTGATAGATCTTTCACTCATTCGTTTGTGGTACGAAAGTGGATTCTTGTATCTGGTTGGTAAGCCCGGACTTGGGAAGACTGGCTGGTGGTCTAGTTGTTATGATTATTGTGGGTTCAGGGTAAGGTGTTGATTTGAGTATGAAAGGGTTCGGACCCTTTGTACTGATCTAAGCATTCAAAAATCAAAGAATCAAGTTTTCCAGAAAAGTGCTGTTATGCGGTCCAGAATGTGGTCGCAAATCAAGTATGCGGACCGCATTTCTATCGCAAAGTGAGTCAGTGTGTTAGTCAAATTTGAGTTCAAAATGCGGTCGATTATGCGATCGCATAACTAATATGCGGACCGCATAGTCGTCGCACAATCATCATGGAATTTTGTAAAGGGCAATTATGCGGTGCATTATGCGACCGCAGATCGTGTATGCGGACCGCATTTCTGCCGCAAAACCCCGAAGTAGGATCAGATTTTTGGAGCACTTTTGCTGTCCATTCTGCAGACCGCATTTCATCTTTGCGATCGCAAATGCGTTCGCATACCTGACTCGGGGCTCCTATTATTCTAAATTTTAAACCCGACCCCTTCTTCAATAAACACCCCAACCCCTCATTTTAGCATATTTTCTGAACAAAACTAGAGAGAGGGAAGAGAGAGTTCTTGAGAGGGAGTCCCACCTTCATCAATTTGATTCTTCAAAGTCACCCGGGCCGGGAAATTTCAAGTAATTGTCTTCATCTCCATTCTTGCAGGTAAAATCCCCAACCCTTTTTCATTGGTTTCCAGGTTTAAACATAAAGGGGGATTCTCATGCATT
>NW_017681557.1:10319-11125 GCF_001879085.1 Nicotiana attenuata
GAGGTAAGTGTTTGGTTTAACCCTAGCTTGAGGGAATAGGAGTTAAGTCTTATTTGTAACTTGCTAATGGTCAAGTACGATGTATTGGTATGGTGACGAGTATATATACATTGGTGTCTAGCATGACCGTGAGTCCTTATTTGCAATAGTTGTGTCTATGCTTCATGCTTAAATGATGACTTCTATATGTTGTAAAGACCTTGTGAAAGAAATTATGATCTTGAAAATTAGTGGAGCATTGGCTCGGATTGAAATATAAATTGTGAAGGTATATGAGATAAGTAACTCTTTGGAGCATTGGCTCAATTTATGTTATTCATGCTTCCTACCATGCTTGTTATTGATATACATGTACTTTGTGAGGAAGAGTGTAAAGCACGAAGGGTGATGTCGTGCCATTTAGTATATATTATCATGTGAGGAAGAGTGTAAAACACGAAGGGTGATGACGTGCCATTTTATTTACATTATCATGTCACGATAAGAGTAAAGCGCGAAGGGTGATGCCGTGCCATTTTATTTACATTATCATGTGAGGATGAGACTAAAAGAACGAAGGGTGATGCCGTGCCACTTCATTTACATTGTCATGTCTTCATGGCACGAAGGGTGTTTCTGTGCAGGCGAGGACGAGAGACATGCATTATGCTGTGATATCTTTTCCTTGTGTATACATTCATGCCTTTATCTTGAGCTATTGCTGTTGCATCTTCGTTTTCTATGTGACTTGTCATTGTAGTTCTATCTTTATCCTCTATCTCAATTGTTGTTGTGTTTTCCATGCCTTCTATTTATTTAACTTGCAA
>NW_017681558.1:0-627 GCF_001879085.1 Nicotiana attenuata
GGACGACCACCAGGTGCCACCTAGAGGCCCGTGGTCGCGGTAGAGGCAGGGCAGCAGGGACAGCACCTGCTGACCCACCAGTTAACCAGGCTCAGGGTCAGATTCCAACACCAGTTGACCAGGCTCAGGGTCAAATTCCAGCTGTAGATGCTCCAGTAGCACCTGTTCAGGCACCGGCAGTGCCCATCGTGATTCCTAGTCTCCAGGAGGCTTTGGCTCAGATCTTGTCCGTCTGCACTGGCCTGGCTCAAGCGGTTTCAGCTACTACAGCGGCGGCTACTTCTCAGACCGGGGGTGGTCATCAGACCCCCGATGCTCGCACACCCGAGCAGTTTGTTCAGGGCTTACAGACACCTGGGGTAGCTCCAGCTCAGCCAGTTCAGCCAGCTGCACCAGTTGCAGTAGTTGTTCCAGTTGCGCCAGTCGCACCAGCTCCAGCTCATGTGGTTCCAGCTATGCCGGATGACGAGCAGCGTCGGTTGGAGAGGTTCGGTAGGCTTCAGCCCCCGACATTCAGTGGTGTTGAGGGCGAGGATGCCCGGGGTTTTCTGGATAAGTGCCAGCGTATGCTTCGTACTGCGGGTATTCTGGAGTCTAGTGGAGTGGCTTTTACTACCTTCCAGTTCA
>NW_017681558.1:5033-5802 GCF_001879085.1 Nicotiana attenuata
GAAAGAAAGGAAAGCTGATTCCAAGGTTCGATTGGGACCTTTTTGAGAGTACTTAGGAGGATTGGGGGAGGTGGGCCTATATGCTTGCCTTGCACCTAGCTTGGGGAGTTCATCCGGTGTTCCATGTTTCTATGCTCCGGAAGTATGTTGGGGACCCGTCTCATGTATTAGACTTCAGCACGATCCAGTTGGATGAGGACTTGACCTACGATGTGGAGCCGTGGCTATTTTGGTCGTCAGGTTCGAAAGTTGAGATCTAAGGACATAGCTTCGGTGAAGGTACAGTGGAGAGGTCGGCTCGTGGAGGAAGCCACTTGGGAGACCGAGCAGGAGATGCGGAGCAGATATCCTCACTTGTTTGAGACTCCAGGTATGTTTCTTGACCCGCTCGAGGACGAGCGTTTGTTTAAGTTGGGGAGGATGTAACGACCCGACCCGTCGTTACGGGAGTTACCGCCCCGTTTTCCCCATTTTATGCTTCTATATATTTCATTATATGTGTTTGGAGAATTTGAAGTAATTCGGATAGAGTTCGGTTGGAAATGAGACAATAAGTCTCTTTAGGATAAGGTTAGTTTGGAAAAGTCAACCGAATGTTGACTTATGAGTTAGAAGGCTCGGAATAGATTTCCGATGATTCGACTAGTTTCGGGGGATGATTTGTGACTTAGGAGCGCAATCGGAATTGAATTTGGAGGTCCGGTGTAGAATTAGGCTTGAATTGGCTAAGGTTGGATTTTGGCGAATTCCGGATGGTAGGTGAGATTTT
>NW_017681558.1:10372-11124 GCF_001879085.1 Nicotiana attenuata
AGTGTATTTTTCGGCGTTATCTGGATTCTTTTGTGATCGTGTTTATGATGATATCTGGTGTACTCGCATAGCCAGGAGGAGCACGCACAGCACCTGAGGGTGGTATTACAGAGATTGAGAGAGGAGAAGCTTTATGCGAAGTTCTCTAAATGTGAGTTCTGGCTTAGTACTGTGACTTTTCTGGGACACGTGGTGTCCAGTGATGGTATTCAGGTTGACCCAAAGAAGATCGAGTCGGTGCAGAGTTGGCCCAGACCGTCCTCAGCTATTGAGATCCGGAGTTTCCTCGGTTTGGCGGGTTATTACCGCAGGTTCGTTCAGGGCTTTCATCTATTGCTTCGCCTTTGACGAAGTTGACATAGAAGAATGCTCCATTTGTGTGGTCGGATGAATGCGAGGAGAGCTTCCAGAAGCTCAAGTTGGCCTTGACCACAGCTCCGGTACTAGTATTGCCATCAGCTTCAGGTTCTTACACGGTTATTGTGATGCTTCGAGAGTTGGGATCGGTTGTGTATTGATGCAGGAGGGTAGAGTTATTGCGTATGCTTCTCGTCAGTTAAAGCCCCATGAAAAGAACTACACTGTTCATGACTTAGAGTTGGCTGCTATCGTTCATGCCTTGAAGATTTGGAGGCATTATCTATATGGCGTATGTTGTGAGGTATATACAGACCATCGCAGTCTTCAGCACTTGTTTAAGCAGAAGGATATTAATTTGAGGCAGCGGAGATGGCTTGAGTTACTCAAGGATT
>NW_017681559.1:10672-11124 GCF_001879085.1 Nicotiana attenuata
TTTTTTTTTCCTAAGTTTTTACAAACAAAAAAATCTATTTTCTCTAGTTTTTTAAAGCTATTTTGTTTAGTAAAAACTGTAATTTTTTTAGTAAAAACAGGAAAAAAAATGTTTTTAATAAAATATTTTCGGTTTTTAAAAACTAAAAGAAATAGTTTCAACAAAATATTTTTGTTTTTGAAAAATATTTTTTTCCTGTTGTGGACAATAAATTTGGTTCGAGAAAATAAAATCAAGACCTAAAATATCGCAACAATCATAGTATCTTATTTCGAATATTTGAGTGTTACAATCTCTATGAATCCTCTGATTCTAATGGTAAATAAATTCAAGGGCCTTTGAGCTTGATCTTGAATCTATGTTTGTTGCCACGAGCGATGATCTTGTTCTTGAGCTTGAGCTTGATTGCTTGGACTTGACCTTGATTTGTTCTTCGTTCTCGAACTTAAACT
>NW_017681560.1:0-6431 GCF_001879085.1 Nicotiana attenuata
CGAGTACTCGGCTCCAAATGGCCAAAATCTATTCAATTAAATCACACATTGTAAATAACATCTCAAGCAACTGATTCTACTATTTAATTCAAAGCTAAAGCGCGAAATTTGGCAAAATGACCAAAATGCCCCTCAGGCCAACGTCTCGGAATCGGATAAATTTTATATTTTCAGAACCCTCGTACCCTCATGAGTCTAACCATATAAAAATCTCTCAAATCGGAGGTCAAATACCCACTCAAAATTCAATAATTTGGTCTATGAAGTTTTTACCCAATTTTTAACCAAAATTCGAAATTAAAGGATGAAATTAAGAGGAGATTCATGGAAATTGGTCTAAATCGAGTGAGAATCACTTACCCAAATAGCCCAGGTGAAAATCCCTTCAAAAATCGCCAAGAACCGAGCTCTAGAAGCCAAAATGGGATAAAAATGGTGAACCCTCGAATTTGGGATTAAATCTGTCTGCCCAGACATTTAATGCATCGCGAACGCGAGAAAAAGAAAAATTAAAGTTGCCAAAAATGCCCTTCGCGATCGCGAGGGGATGAACGCGAACGCGAAGGCCTGGGGGTCATGAAGCCACGCGAACACGACTGGGCAATGCGAACGCAATGAAGAGGAACGTGAAGCTTCGCGAACGCGAAGGATTACACGCGAACGCGAAGAAGGAAATTCCAGCTGGTCAAGACAAGCCTTCGCGGACGCGAAGGTCATCTCGCGAACGCGATGAAGGCATACCAGAAGCAGCAACATCAGTTCAAAAATAGGAGGAAATGACCCGTTGAGCGTCCGAAACACACCCGAGGTCCCCGGGACCTCAAAGAAACCTACGGACAAATCCCATAACCTCGTTCAAATTTGTACCAATCCTTAAACCACCTACTACAACACCGGAAACTCGAATTAATGAAGGATTTGAGCCTAAGAACTTCAAATTTCATCAAAATACACTTTCGATAAAAAACCTAACCAAAACGCGTCCGAATGACCTGAAATTTTGCACACACATCCCAAATGACACGACGGAGCTATTGCAACTTCCGGAATTCTATTCCGACCCTCGGATCAAAAACTCAATATCGGACCGGAAACTTCCAACATTCAAACTTCGGCATTTGAAGCCTAAATTAGCTACGGACCTCCAAAATACATTCCGCACACGCACCCAACCCCAAAATCACCTAACAGAGCTAACGGAACCATCGAATTTCCATTCCGAGGCTGTCTTTACACTGTTCTGACTACGGACCACTTTCTAACACTTAAGCTCTCATTTAGGGACTAAGTGTCCCAAAACTCTCCGAAACCCCACACCGAACGTCTCGGCAAACCAAAATAGCATTAATGAACTTAGGGGAAGAAGTTAATAGGGGATCGGGGCGTGAATTCTAAAAACGACCGGTTGGGTCGTTACATTCTCCCACACTTAAACATTCGTTCGTCCTTGAACGAGCATAGAGAACATACCTGAAGTCCTCAAGTCACTGAGTGCGCACTTGCAACATACACCCGCGGGTGATCCCACGTCACCCCAATCCACTTAAGCCTGACGGCACCATCTCAACTGAAATTTAACCTTTCTAGCAATACCAATAGGCCTTCAAGCCAAAATTCTCACCTTCCATCCATTTCCAAAAGACCCGATCCTAAATCCATGTCCGGTATCAGTCACAACCAGCTATTTCAATACAAACCACCACATACAGGGTACAACCACACAACATGACGCATCACACATAGGCCCACAATAACATTTCTGATAGCAATACTTGCCTGGGATCAAATCCGTACCGGACATAAGCCTCATATCCAATAGGAACTCTTTTCAAACCTCCACAACACTGGCGATGATACAATAACCACGAAATCCGCATAACAAAACACCCGAACAACCAAGTCTCAGCCAACACCAACGGGTACACACCCCACAAGCTAAAACTCAAGAAGCATAGAACTGAAATGACTGAATACGAGAAAGGAAACACATAAGGGAACTAACAAACAAATCAAACTAGCATAGATTCTTCTAAAACACAAATCGACAAAACATCTAACAAGAAAGAATGAAAGCATATAAAAGACTCACAATGATCTTATACTGATATAACTTCTTACCGCAGTACACAACCCGGTCTCAATATATCAAATCACCTGAAATCACGAGGGTCCCGCCCTCATTTCTGAATACAAATAGGGCACACCTCAACCCATATAGAGACTCTCACTAGATAAATCCCGTCTATAATTACAACACAGGCTGGCTCCCACACCGGTGGAGCATAGAAATCACAGCTCGTAACCAAGAATACTCAGAGATCACATCAAACATACCGAAACAGACAACATGAATTTACTACTAGCCTCATAACTCTCGACAACAGCTAGGAACGGACGATAGACACGGCTATCACTCATAGAACCTCCCAACAGAATAATCACGTAAACATAGTACAATCATGAAACACACTCATAAATGGAACAACAAATAAGGGATCTCACCCCGATAAGCAGAACTGTGATGAACTACAGATAGTGCCCCTCTATAACAAACCGAATCCGTACCCGAATGACATTCAACTGGCGCACCGGCCTCAAGCCTACTATATGAAACACATCAACGAGCCGGGCCTCCCCCTCTTGGGCACCCTCTACCTGCCTGAATACCTCGCCGGGACACACTGGTCCAAAGTCTGGGACAATCTCTCATCATGTGGCTAGTATCTCCACACTCAAAGCACTCTCTCTGTTGACGAGGCGGTGGGAACTGTGCGATACGGGTACTCCGAGACCCATGAACACCTGAGTCACCATGCAAAGCCTTAAGCGCGAACTGAACTGGCTGACCCGCAAAACCTCTACCATCACACACCCTGCCTCCAAAATAAGGACCGGTATACCTCCCCGGTCTACGAGGCCTCCTCGCCTCCTCCAACTCTCTCTCCTGGTCTCGCCTGCTCTCTCTCTTGTGACCCTGCCTTCCCTCTCTCTCTCTAGCATGCATACCCTCTATCCTCCTAGCAATGTTCACCACCTGCTGATATGGAATATCCATCTCCAACTCACGAGCCATACTGGATCTGATGCTGGGAATAAGCCCCTCAATGAACCGGCGAACCTTCTCACGAACAGTAGAAACCAAGGCTGGGGCATGTCTAGACAAACTGGTGTAACGGACAGCATACTCCGAGACGGTCATAGCACCCTGGCACAAATGCTCAAACTCCGCGCGCCATGCATCCCTGAGGCTCTGATGAACAAACTCTCTCAGAAACATATCTGAAAACTGGGTCCAAGTCAGTGAAGCTGCCTCGTCTGGGTTATCTAACTCATAGGTGCGCCACCAATCATAGGCGGCTCCTCGAAGCTGAAAAGTAGTGAAAGAAACCCTGCTAGATCCAGAGATACTCATAGTACGGAGAATATGGTAACACTCATCAAGAAACCCCAAGGCATCGTCTGATGCTAATCCACTAAACACCGGAGGATCATACTTCTTGAACCTCTCTAGTCTCATTTGCTCCTGCTCGGAAGCTACTGCCATGCCCTCGGGCTGAACTGGTGCCACAGGCGGCGTAGGAACAATCTCTAGGAGCTGCTCAACATGCGCTTGCTGCTCAGGAGTGCGGGCGGCGGGAGTCTGTGCTCCTCCCCAGGCCTGGGATGTGGCTGCAGCAAGGGGAAACAATCCTGCCTGAGCCAAAGTGGTGTACATACTCATGAACTGTGCCAAAGCCTCCAGAATTGCTGGAGTAGTAGTAGCTGTAGGCGTGTCAGGTGCCTGGACTCCGGTTGGATCTGCTGGTGGTACCTTGGCGGCAGCTCGCGCAGGTGCTCTCGCTGCACCACATGCGCGTCCTCGAACTCTACCCCGGCCCCGACCTCCGACGGCTGCAGCAGGGGGCGCGGGTGCCTGATCACCTCGGGTAGTACGTGTCCTCACCATCTGTGAGAGAGTAGAAGACAGAGGTTTAGGATTGTGGATGTCAAAAATCTCGCACGACAGGGAAATCAAATGAAGTGGAATTTTCCTAACGGTTACATAGCCTCTCGCAGATAAGTACAGACGTCTCCGTACCGATCCGGGAGACTCTAATAAACCGGCTTGTGATCTGTGACTCCTATGAACCTAGAGCTCTGATACCAACTTGTCACGACCCCAGTTCGCCCTTCGTGAACATGTCGTGACGGCACCTAGTCCCTATGACTAGGTAAGCCTAACAATGCGGAAGATAAACCATAATTGCGGAAGAAAATAAATAAAACTGAACTGGTAAAATAAAATGGTGTTTAAGGTGCCGCTCGGCACATACCACAACAATTCTCGAGGCTAACAAACTCCCAAAACCCGGAAACTCACAAATCACAAGCTAAGGGATACATAAGAGGCTCTGACTCAAGAATATCTATACAAAGGAAAAATACTGGAAGAGCTATACTTATTACAGAAAGCTGGAAAGGGACTCCTCGGTTTGCGGACGTAGCAGATATACCTTGAAGTCTCTACCGATACGCCTCCTTCCAAAGCTGACAGAACTGAGCGGGAGTACCTGTATCTGCACAACAAAAATGTGCAAAAGAGTAGCATGAGCACACCACGGCGGTGCCCAGTAAGTATCAAGACTAACCTCGGTAGAGTAGTGACGAGGAACAGTCGAGGCACATAACGGTCAATAAACAGTATAATCATAGGAATGATGGAAACGACATATAAATATGTAAAGACTGCATGAATGACCAAGAATACTACAATTCACAATAAGGGAAAATACAACAAGTAACAACGAGAGTATAATAAATGATGATACGAAATGACGGCAAAAATCACAATCCAATCCTAAGGTCACAGCACAGCAAGGGGAAAACAAGTCAATAACTCATATCCAACAATGATGTTCACAAAGGTCTTATTCAACTCTTTCCGCAATTTCACCAAGTCTCGAACAAACCATAACTCACAAAGACCCGACATCTGAAACCTAACACTTGGCATCCTGCGCCCCATCAATCTCATGGTCATGCTGACAACTAACTGGCTAACTAGGGCCACTCTCTCATATATAATGGATAAACGA
The DNA here is from genome assembly GCF_001879085.1 of Nicotiana attenuata. Taxonomy (NCBI): domain Eukaryota; kingdom Viridiplantae; phylum Streptophyta; class Magnoliopsida; order Solanales; family Solanaceae; genus Nicotiana; species Nicotiana attenuata. The sequence goes on from NW_017681560.1 coordinate 5,076, forward strand.
GGGCGTATCTCCACCCTTAGCAAAATCGGAAGGAATTCACCTCTAATGGGGTGCCCAACTACGTGTGTGCTTGTATAAGTGTTTTTAACAAGAATTCTACCAACTAGAAAACATGAAAGGGAGAACGGACCGCACGTACGAATGTTTCCTCACAACTTCCGAGCAGTAACGCTCATACATGTAAGAAACCCACAATCACAATATAAAACAAATAGGAATGCCTCCACAGGCCGTCATAATTCCTTACAATCAACCCCTGACATAGCCCACCTTATTACGCCTCGTGTGTAAGTAATAACATAATAAGCACTGCCTTATTTCGCCACACGTGCATCATAATGTTCCCACCATATTCCGCCACATGCGCAACCCACATGTAAGCATATAACATATCCCGCCTTATTACGCCGCATGTGGAAAACATCAATAGCAACAATAGCACGGCAAAGACCTCGTGCAACCCTTCAACAATAACCGCACGGCAGAGACCTCGTGCATCACAGTATCAACAACTGCACGATAGAAACCTCATGCATCACAGTATCAACAACTGCACGAGAGAAACCTCGTGCATCACAGTATCAACAACCACACGACAGAAACCTCGTGCATCACAGTATCAACAACTGCACGACAGAAACCTCGTGCATCACAGTATCAACAACCGCACGGCAGAAACCTCGTGCATCACAGTCTCAAGTACCACGCAACAAATGACAATATATACAGGAACAATGCAAGAGAATCAACTTAGGTATTTCCGTTTACCAAAAGACGGTACAACTAACTCATAAGGAATAACCGTAATAGAGAAATACTAAGCGCAATAAGAATAACTCAACAAGGGAGAAATAATACGAAATAACGATTCCATAACACTCAGTTCAACAACAAGGAAGTTAACATGAATCAAATAGTTACAATTAAGGAAGTATCAACTAAATATAGGATATCTAACTTCTTTCCAATTAAGACCAATTAATTACACGAGAGATAGAAATAACGCTTTCCAGATAAAGACAAGCAGTTAGGAATGATAATGTGACTACAGAAGGGTAAATGTCTACAGTAAAACAAGTAAAAGTCAATTAGGCAACAAGAATAACCAAAAAGGGCAGATAAATTCCAAGTAAGTCATGTAGAGGTGAAACTAATAACAGGGAACTCAATCGTATCAATAACAACTTCATATTCGGTGATTACAAGGATCTAAGAGCCTAAAAGGGGCAATTTTCCACAAATAAATCCGAGCACGCACTCGTCACCTCGCGTACAAGGAATACAATCAACAAAGAAGACTCAAATCCTAAGGGGAAGTCCCCCACACAAGGTTAGGCAAGATACTTACCTCGAACC